>NW_025981732.1:0-5232 GCF_021869965.1 Rhincodon typus | reverse complement strand
CCTGCTGTGTTCATCCAGCCCTGCACCTTGTTGTCTCGGATTCTCCAGCATCTGCAGTTCCTACTATCTCTGGGCTAAATCTTACATTGTTTTGGGTGAGTTCAAGTTGCGTCATGGTTTTTGGAAGTTTACTTTTTTCTAGTGAGTTTTCCTGTCCTATCTTACCAAACTCACCCCATTAATTACCTATCCTGCCCCTATGGCGTCTCTCACATTTGTTTTGTCTCATCATCCCACGTGCTGTTCCTGGCACAACTTGTCATACACTGGACACCTGTTGAAATGCTGGAATCCCATGCACCCATGCAACCTTTAAAATCCGGTTGCGCACTCGCACATGTCCTGACATTTGATCCAGACATGACAGACAGGGGGCAATCAGTGCCCTGCTTTGAAGGCAGAAACCTGTTGGATGAGATGGTGCCTTGCAGGAGTTTTCTCCCTCGGACCAGCAGTGAAGGCCACAACACTCCAGACCACGCCAACCTAGTCTGAGGTTTTCACTGGGGAAAGGAAGATTGCCCATCATTGTAAGGTCAATGTCCTTCTCTGCTCTGATAGGGCAAGTGCCACCAAAATCTCTCCAATACCTTAAATTCCATCTACCTCTGCTTTTGTATCCAACTCCCACCAAGGCTCATGCTTTACCACACTCAATTGCCTACAAACATCCTTCCCACTTGCCCTCACCTGCCCCAGCTCCTGATACCACTTATGCATGTCCTCTGTGTTGTCAATACACAGACTTGAAACACTTGTTCACATGCACCATCACTAACAGCTGTACCACCCTCGCAATACCTGTTTCTCATTTCAGAATGAAATGCCCACAGCAGGCCATAAAGAGTCTAGACAGCTCATGGTGCCTGACATTTGGCTCCTCATCCCTTGTGAAGGTAGGATCCCGACTCTGTCTGTGCCTAGTAGGTCCTGGACTGGACTGGAAGCTGCCCGTGACTTACCTTACAAGACCCTCCAAACTAAGTCTTTCCCCCTTGACCTAACTAAGTCCTGCTGACAACTAATTCAAAATTCCTGGCTTTGTGTCAACACTAAATTACACAGCAGAACAGAAGTAATGTCAGCCTGGTATGTCTGGCTAAGGGGCCAATGCACAACAAGGCAAGGCAAAGCAGCATGCAAGTAGGTTCAGAGCGAGTAAGTGTTATGACAGTGATCGAAGAGCCCGCAATGCAGCCTAGTCCAAACCACGAGCTGTCCCTAAGCACAGAGTGTCCATGCTACAGCACTACAACGATAGTTGCTGCTACAGCCTGAATAGCAGCACTGAAGTACAGAAGCATACTGAGAGTTTGCTGGTAATGTGCCATGAAGGTTCTTAGAGGCCAGTACATGTCAAATGTCAATGTCTGCGAATGTGAGGGGTGTGGGGTTGGTGCCCATGGGACATGCCCTGAGACCCCGAGATGTTGGTGCCCAGTTTCCAACATGGTAATTTTGGAGCAGTGGTGAACTGAATCCACCAGGTACACACACTGGTTTCCTTATCAAGACTTCCAGCCATCTAGCTGTGTGTGTTGAGGTTGGTAAGATGGGAGGCTGAATATTAACGAGGTGAGTTGTGCCATTAACAATGCACACATCTCGCCATAGCGCATGTTACTCAGATCCTGATAATGTTGTGCCCAAAGTCTTCATGTAACATTTTCACTATTTTTGGATCCCTCTTGAAATTAAGGAGCAATCACGATTTTCCAATTCACTACACGGTAGTAAATATTCAAAGTTACCAAAGGTTCTTCATTTAGTACAGAAAATTAAACTTCAGGAACATTGGATGTTGCAATGGATTAGACACTGGTCAGGGCTCAAAATCATCTTTGATTCAGGATGGAATGTCTCCACTGACTGCTGGATATTAATAGTTCCATGTGAAATGTGGATGGTCATTTTCAAAAGGTGTCTTTATGATAACAGGTCCACAATATGCAACTGGACCAATTCAGTACTAATTGGCAATTAAGATGGCAAAACTGTCACACCAGTGGGTATGGGGTGGATTTAGAATTTGGTTTAGAATTAGGACAGGACAAAGCAAGCTTTACACTGTGCCTTACTGTTCATGATCTTTCTTGGTGATGCTTGTTGCTGATATCCAATGTTTTCAAACAAAAAGAAGTTGAGCTCCCCACCACTAACCTACTTTGATTTGCCCAGCAGAAATAAATACAGAACAAATATTTTAAAAGTCTAGTTGGCAGCATAATGTTTGCCATCCAAATTACTGCATCACGAAATGGCAAGATACCAGTTCAAAATCATACTCCAGGCACATTGTACTGATTTACATTATATTGCCAGAAAACAGATTATGCATTGACCAGATTTTCCAATAAATAAAGAGAAGAATTTCTACGATAAAGTTATATCCAGCATCATGGAAGTGTAACAACTGACAAGCTAGTTATCGTAGACACTCTGAAGCAGGTAACTGGCTTAAGGAGAGGAGACAGAAGACATGGACAAGATAGGAGGACCTGAAAGACAATGCTTCTTAATAAAATTAATCCATCAATACATGGAAGCCAAAGAGACTGCATTGATAAAAATAACATATACAGAAGCGAGAAATACTGACTTGAGTGCATCTGGAGGGAGTTTGGTGCCCGATAGGTTGATGTGTCTCAAAGCCAGCGAACTGCTAAAGAACAGTTTGAAGGATGGAGGAACTTCCTTCCCCTTCCTGTGGCAGTGAAAGAAGAAGAATTCATGTTGAGACCAGTCATACAATAGCATAATAAACTCAATAATATACAATGAGTGAAAACCATGCATGATATCTAGTTCATTTCAATACATTAAAGTATTTCAATATACGTGAGCATATCAAAGACATTATAAAATGTGTGCATGATTTGCTAGTGCTGAACACTCTGGTTATTAGAGGATTCAGGAAAAGTTAATTCAAAAGCAGTAACAGCAAGATCAAGATTATAGAGCAGTAATTTTATTAAAAATAAGCATATAGGTCAAGAAGACGGTTATTAATGCCCTGTATCTTTTTTCAAGATAAGTGGCAATGGGGAAATGAAACGTAAATGTAGAGGCACTATTCTCTGTGTCGAATATTCGCAAAAAATGATTTATTAGAAATGATTTAATCTCAAGAACCATTAGAGGCATGTCAGCACAGTAACTAGAGTTAGGAACTAAATACTCTCAGATATCTGATTATTAGGAAAATAAGTTAAAGGTAGCCCTGATAATAAAAGACAAGAGTGTAGAAAGGATCTAAGTTCAGAAATCAAGATATCAGTGGAGCTAAGGAACGGGAAGGTTCATTGGGAATGCTATATACACTGCTAACAGTTGCTGGTGTGTAAGGTAGCATGTGTATCAAGATATTAATGGAGCAGGTAACAATGGTCACATAGCATTGCAAGGAGAATTTTGTTTCCCTACAGACACCTGAAAGCACATTTTTAGCAAGTGCAGAAAATGATTTCAGAGAATGCATCTAACATATCTAGCTTTCTTGGTCAGTATGCCAATGAAGCAATTCAGGAGCAGACCATTTTAGATACAGTTATATAAAATGTCACACGGTTAATTAATAAAATTGCAGTATAGAACTCTCTGGGAAAGAGTGGTCACAATTGAATAACTTTACACTGAGATTAGAAGTGATTTAAATAAAGCTGAAATCTGATATCTGAACAAAAGAAACTATAAAGATATGAGGAACATGTTGGCTAAAGAAAACTAAAGTAAAAGATTTAGCAAAAGAATTATTACATAATGAAACAGATATTCATTTGTAAATTAAGGAATTAAATATTTCATGAGAAATAAGATTGAACCAAAGCTAACAAAAGAAGAATAGTACTAAATAAGGAGAACCCACAGATGACGTCACATCCGCCACCGCCGGGTTCCCCACTTCCGGGACAGCAAACACCATCGCTGCCGTTGCCACCGACACTGAAGTCGCGACCACCCTCACCGCTCCTGCCGCCGCCTACCCCGCTCCTCCTACCTCCGACGCCGCTCCGCCCACAGCCAGCAGCTCCAGAGGAGACAGCAGCACCCAGCCCTGCCGAGTCTTCACCATCCCCCCAGACCTACCCCTTACTGAGGACGAACGGTCAGTCCTCAGTAAAGGGCTCACCTTTGTCCCCCTCCACCCACAGATCAACGAATACCGCTCACGCTTGGACATAGAGCAGTTTTTCCGCTGCCTCCGCCTCCACGCTTACCCATGGCTACCTGACCCCTTCTCCCGCTTCCAACACACCCCCTCCTCCTGGACACCACCCCAAGGCCTCCTACCCTCCCTCGACCTCCTCATCTCCAACTGCCATCGAGACATCAATCGCCTCAACCTCTCCACCCCTCTCACCCACTCCAACCTCTCCCCTGCAGAACGTGCAGCCCTCCACTCCCTCCGCTCCAATCCCAACTTCACCATAAAACCCGCAGACAAGGGAGGCGCAGTTGTAGTATGGCGCACTGACCTCTACATCGCCGAGGCCAGACGCCAACTCTCCGACACCACCTCCTACCGCCCCCTTGATCATGACCCCACCCCCCGACCACCAAACCATCATCTCCCAAACCATCCACCAACATCATCACCTCAGGTGACCTCCCATCCACGGCCTCTAACCTCATCGTTCCCCAACCTCGTACTGCCCGCTTCTATCTCCTTCCCAAAATCCACAAACCTGAATGCCCTGGTCGACCCATTGTCTCCGCCTGCTCCTGCCCCACCGAACTCATCTCCAACTATCTAGACTCCATTTTCTCCCCCTTGGTCCAGGAACTCCCTACCTATGTCCGTGACACCACCCACGCCCTCCACCTCCTCCAGAACTTCCAATTCCCCGGTCCCCAACACCTCATCTTTACCATGGACGTCCAGTCCCTCTACACCTGCATTCCCCATGCAGATGGCCTTAAGGCCCTCCGCTTCTTCCTGTCCCGCAGGCCCGACCAGTCCCCCTCCACTGATACCCTCATCCGCTTAGCCGAACTCGTCCTCACACTCAACAACTTCTCTTTCAATTCCTCCCACTTCCTACAGACAAAGGGGGTAGCCATGGGTACCCGCATGGGCCCAAGCTACGCCTGCCTCTTTGTAGGTTACGTGGAACAATCCCTCTGCCGTACCTACACCGGCCCTAAACCCCACCTCTTCCTCTGTTACATTGATGACTGTATCGGCGCCGCCTCGTGCTCCCACGAGGAGCTCGAACAGTTCATACACTTCAC
>NW_025981731.1:0-5232 GCF_021869965.1 Rhincodon typus | reverse complement strand
GCTCCTATGATGCTGCTTGGCCTGCTGTGTTCATCCAGCCCTGCACCTTGATGGGCAATTTGTTGCCATTTGAAATAATTGGTAGCAGGTGCCTCTAGTCATTAATGTCAATGCTGCCATACTTCAAGGAAAACATCAGAGTGCATTTTAAGCACTTTTGTTCGTCCTGCTCTCAAACGCTGTCCATTTGAGAGTCGAAAAAAACACGACCTGCTGCACAAAGATGCTTTTGAGACAGTGTCCAGTCAATCGAAGTTGCCTTTGCAGGAATTTTGCCTGAATGGTTGTGGAGCTAGCTTCGAGTAGGAAATTAATGCTTGTTCAAAGGTCCTCCTATTGAATCCAGAGGATGCAATGGAGACATTGAGAATTTTCTTATCACTCTTATGTTTTATTACTTTTCAATATAGGAATGTGGTGATTACAGTTGCTCTGTACACTATGACTTCTGTTGTCTTGTAGAGGTCTTTGTGAAAGCTTATGGGCATAGTTTGTAGAATACAGAGTTGGTGTAGCTGATCCTATGTTGTATCTTCTCTTCAATGGTGACCTTTTTGGAATGTGACTTTGAAGGTATGGAAAGTGCTCAAATATTCCAGAATATCTTAAATATTTGACTGACCAGACGTGGTTCATAAATGCAATTTGTTTTGGCAACATACAAGGACAGGCCCAACCTCCTGTCTGCAGAATTGCAGAAGTCGAGAATGGCTTGCAAATTTTGGTACAGAGTGGGCAGTGATGCTGAAGTAATCCACAAACTGTTATGGATGTCTATAGTGGTTAGTTTAGTTTTGGCATGGAGGCGATGGTGGTTAGAGTTTTCCATCTAGATGGGTACTTAATGTTTTCACCAAAGGGCAGTTAATCTTTCAGATGAATAACCATGGTCAGGCAAGTTGTAAATAGCATGGGGATTATCACAAAACTTGCTTGACAGCACTCTGGATTTTGAAACCATCTGTGTTAGATCTCCCACTCAAGACAGTTGAACTGTGATAAAGTTATTTGGATGTCCAAACCTTTGCATAATCCACAAAGCGTTGTAATTTACTGTGTCACGTGTTTTGATCAGGTTGTTTGAGTCCAATGAAGAAGTTCTGTTCTTTTCTTTACAATTTCTTGGATTTGTCTGGAAATGAAGACAAGTCAGATTTCTTTGGAAGGTAGGATTTTTTTTCACAAAAGCATGTC
Organism: Rhincodon typus; assembly: GCF_021869965.1. Taxonomy (NCBI): domain Eukaryota; kingdom Metazoa; phylum Chordata; class Chondrichthyes; order Orectolobiformes; family Rhincodontidae; genus Rhincodon; species Rhincodon typus. The sequence goes on along the minus strand of NW_025981731.1, from coordinate 4,038 downwards.
AAGATTTTTCCTGTTTTGGACAAGTGGGCACTACTTCCAAAGTTTCCACAGCAAGAAGTTGGATTTGATCTGATTTAGAGGTAGATTGCTTCCAATCTACTTACTATAATGAGCACACTTGTGAATTTCTTGATAGTTATTCAAGACTAGCAAATATCTGAATATTCATTGAATTCAAATTTCACCATTTTCTGTGGTGGGATTCAAACCCATGAACCCAGAACATTAGCCTGAAGTTCTGGATTACTGGTCCAGTACCATTGCCAATATGACCTTGAAAGAATGCTTATGTTTATTTTGGTGAAACTTTTATCTTTCTGCTGGTCATTCATTGATCATTTCTTTATTTTCTTCACAACAGTTAACTCCTATTCAGTTTGATGGCCAAAGCATCAGTATGGGGTTCTGTGTACTTACAAATGGGGCCACACTTGTAATGCACAGATCTTTGTTTTGCAAGGGACATTCATTTGTCACAGATGTCGGAGAGCTGCACAATACTGATTTTATTCACGCAACGCAACTATGTAGCTCTCATTCCTGCTTCCCACAGAGTTTGCACCTCCCAGATTAGACCTGTGTGTGAGAGCACCAGTGCTGTATGCAACTCTGCACCTGAAGCACATGAGTGTGTACGGATGATTATCTCCCCGCTACTATGTTCCCTCTATTCTTTTCCTGCCACTGCATGGACTTACAAGGTCGATCCATGGCAGTGATTACCGGAACCAGAAGTCAATGCGTTTGTATGTTGTGTGGCTTATGCTGTTAAGAATTTGCCTTCAAGCTATTCGAGAAGGAAACATAAAACTGTTAATATTTTAGTTAGATTGCACAAGACCAAAGGATTTTGGAAACTTGTGGTGCATTTGTTTACTTATGAGTGCATTACAAACTGTTCATACTCATGCACCCAAGGTGAATTCAATATTCCTTAAATTTTTGTCCCCTCAGCAGCCGCAGCTGAACTGGTGGAAGCCTGCTGACCTATTATTTGCCAATTTTCACAGAAAACTTTGACATCATCCTCTGGTAGCCCTTGCCTAGAGTGCTGTGGCCTTCTGGGGTCTCCTGCATAGGTGAAGGGCACTCTCCTCAGCTTGAGCAGATGGAAGCATTTGGATCCCTATCAGAGGGGAGATGGTTCTGCAGGGCCCTTAAGGAGTAAAGTGAGAGGACAAATCCTGGTTGCCTGTCTGTCACTCCTCCTTCCAGTCTGTGCACAGTGGTGCCTGCCATACCCCTCAAAGGATGGATGTTGCATGTTCAAGCAACGATTTGGTGTTCTTTTCCCATTCAAGCCTTTGCGAACATACATGATGTGTAGGTTATCCTAGTTGTGATGAAGGGCAAATGAGTTGGTGGTATGTGAACTGCTGAGTGCTGTTGATCCCTTTTTCTTTTGAAGTATAAACTATGACAGAAAGAAGTTGCAGTATCACTGTTGACATGGTTGATCTGATAATCCTCAACTCTACTTTCTAGCATTTTCCCCCATGACCCTGGATTCCATTACTGATTTAGAAATCTGTCTGTCTCAGCCTTAAATACACTTGGCAACCCAGTCTGTACAGACCTCTTTGGTAAAGAATTCCATAGATTGAGTACCCTCAAAGAAGAAATTCTTCCTCATCCCTGTTTTATATGGGTGACCCCATGTTTTGAGATTATCCCTTCTGGTCCTGGACACTCCTATTTAAGGAGAAATAAGCTTTCTGCATCTATCCTGTCAAGTCCCCTAAGAATCTTGTAAATTTTAATGAGGTCACCTTTTCACTTTTTGAAACTCCAATGAATACAAGTTCAACCTGCTCAATCTTTCCTCATAAGACAATCCCTCCATCTCCAGGATCAACCCATTACCAAGACTACCCAATATATCTTTCTTTAGATAAATGGACCAGAACTGTTCTTTGTGTTCCAGGTGTGGTCAAACTAATGCCTTGCAAAGTTTTAGTAAGACTTCTCTTTTTTTTTAATATTGCATTCCCTTTTGAAATAAAGATGGACATTCTGTTTGTCTTCCCTAATACCCCCTGAACTTGTATGCTGGCCTTTTGTGATTTATCCATCAGGACTCCCAATACCCTCTGCGCTGCACTTTCTGCAGTCTTTTTCTATTTAAATTATATTCAGCCTTTCTATTCCTCCTGCTAAGTGCATAACCTCACATTTTCCCTACATTATTTTCTATCTGCCAAGATTTTGCCCACTCACCAAGCCTGTTTATGTACCTCTGCAGAATTGTTGTCATCCTTACCACTTGCCTTCTCACCTAATTTTGTCATCTGCAAACTTGGCTATAGCACCTTAATTTTCTTCATCCAGATATTAATATATGTTGTAAATAGTTATGGGCAGCACTGATCCCTGTGGCACTCCTTTGGTTACAGGTTGCCATCCTGAAAATGTTCCTTTTATCCCAACTTTCTGTCCTTTATTAGTTATCCGATTCTCTATCATGCTAATATACTACCTCTAGCACCATGGGCTCTTAAGTTTATTGAGTAACTTAACTTGTAGCACCTTACCAAACACATGCTGGCATTCCAAATTTATTACATCCACGGGTTCCCCTTTATCCTCAAAGAATTCTAATAAATTTGTCAGGCATGATTTTCCCTCCATTGAGCCATGCTAACGCTGCTTGGTTACATTATGTATTTTTATGTGGTGTGCTATTGCATCCTTCAAAATAGATGCTAACATTTTACCAATAACAAATATTAAGTCAATTGGCCTTTTTTTGTTTTCTTCCCTTTGTGAATAAGTGTGTTACAATAGCAGATTTAAAATCCTTTGGCACTTTTCCAGGACCTAAAGGTTCTTGGGAAGATCACTGCCAGTGCAACCTCTATCTCTGAAGCTGTTTTGTTCAATATCCTAGAATGCACCACATCCAGGAGACACTTCTTTAGTCCCATTAGTTTCCCCCTACTTTTCTTTATGGATAGTTATTCAGTTTATTTCTTCTCCCCTTTTTGGACCTCCTGGTTTCCCCACTATTATTTCCCCTGCTTTATTTTCTGAGGGGCCTATTTTCACCTTGGCTTCTCTTTCTTTTTATGTATTTAAAGAAGCTCTTGCTGTGAGTCTTGATGTAACTTGCAAGTTTATCTTTAAGTTTGTTTTCTCTGTCTTCATTTTTGGTTTGTCTTTGTTGGTTTTTACAATTTCCCAAACCCCCTGGCTTACCACTAGTCTTTTCCCCATTGTACTTTTTTTTCCTTTCATTTTGATGTCGTTAATCATGGTTGGCTTATTCCCTTCCTAGAATCTTCCTTTTTCAGTAGGATACATCTTTGTTGTAAGCCAGGGTCTATTTTCTTAAATGTCTGCCATCATTTCTCAGCTACCTTTGCTGCTAAACTCCTTTCAAAGTCCACTCCAGTTAGTTCTGCCCTCATTCCTTTGAAATTAGCTTTATTTCATTTTAGCACAATTATTTCCAACCCAAGTCACTCACTCTCAAACTGAATGCTAAATTCTATCATGTTATGGTTGCTATTTTCTAAGGGATCTTTTATTCTGACATCATTTATGAATCCTGCCTCATTACACCAGATCCAAAATAGCCTGATCCCTAGCTGGATCCACACGTTCTAGGAAACTGTTTTGTATGTATCCTATGAATTCTTCCTTTTGGCTACTTCTACCAATCTGACTTTGCCAATCTACATGAAGATTAAAATCTCCGATGATTGATGTCCTGTCTTTTTCCTTATGCATGCCTTTGTTATTTTCTGATTTAATCTCTGTCCTACCATATAACTCCTGTTAGGGGACCTGGAGTCAATGACCTATTCCTACCAGTGTCGTCCTCTCCTTGTTATTTCTTATCTCCAGTCATATGGATTTTATATATTCCAGTTCAGAATTTTTTTTTTTATCATACTTATTCCATCCAAAATAACAAAGTTACCCCATCATCCTGTCCATCCTCAGAGACAGTAAGAACTGCCGATGCTGGAGTCTGAGATAACAAAGTGTGGAGCTGGAGGAACACAGCAGGCCAGGCAGCATCAGAAGAGCAGGAAA
>NW_025981730.1:0-5233 GCF_021869965.1 Rhincodon typus | reverse complement strand
CCTAGACCCTTTTCTGAAGAAGGGTCTAGGCCCAAAACGTCAGCCTTTCTGCTCCTATGATGCTGCTTGGCCTGCTGTGTTCATCCAGCTCTGCACCTTGTTGTCTCGGATTCTCCAGCATCTGCAGTTCCTACTATCTCTGCTGGTAGCATTCACATTGCAACGTGCACAACATAGCAGCAGCAGTGGGCATCATTGCTTATTACCATAATGCAACAATGGTGAAAATGCCAATAGATCCAAGTGCAGCGAATGCTGATCTTGTCAGGAACTGAATGTCTATAGCTTTTAAGACCTTACAGCTTTAAGAGCTATTCATCCAAACTGTTGGCAGTTGCAGTCAACTTTGCAGATAAACTCATGAGAAAAATAACAAGGGAGAACAACACTTAATGGTAAAAGCTTTAACTTCAGACCTGGTAAGAGAACCACAGAAGCAAGCATGAAACAGAAGCTAGTCACACTGTGTAGCTGCAAATTCCAATGGGAAATGAGGATCTGCAGTGGTAGTCCTGATTAGAGGTTCAGATGGGCAGCAAATAGGCATCAAATCTCTGAATAAAGTTAGAAATTCTTGTTGGGTAAGGGGAACACTTTAACTTAATAGTACAGAGTGGGTTGAATTGTCTAAAAGTTAAAAATGGCTACTTACAACTCATGATATGCAGGTGCTGGTGTAGAACTGGGATGGAACAAGGTCAGAAGTCACATGACACCAGGTTATAGGCCAACAGGTTTATTTGAAATCACAAGCTTTCAGGGCACTGCTCCTTCGTCAGGTGGAGTGAAGAGGAGCACACAGGCACATAACTTATAGACAGACAGATCAAAAGATTGTGCAAATGGTGTGAATGGTATGTCGACAGACTGAATAATAAGTCTCTGGAGATGATCAGAAGTGTCAGATGGTGAGTAAAGTGTCAACAGCTGAATAGCGAGTGAAGGGATGGCCTATAATCTGAATCATTTAGGCAGAGAAATAATGACAAAAAATTAAAAATAAGGTGGTGCTGGAGACAAACCAGATGGCTGGAATAACATCATATCATGTTATTTCAGCCATTGGTTTGCTCTTGACGCTATCTTCTTTTTAATTTTTGTTTCATTCCTTGTTAGCCACAGAAGTCAGAAAAACTTCACCTTAAAAGTATAGGAAAATCCCCAAACAGCGTTGCTAGGGTACATAGTTTAAAAAGCTTTTAGAACAATGTAACCGTATTACTACATCAAAGAAATAAGAATATACCTGGGAAAATTATTACAGCAGCATTTAAAAGACTGCCCGATTAAAATCTTTTAAAGCCAGCAATAAAAGCATAATTGAGATATGCAGAATTTTTAAAAAAGCTTTAAAGACAGAAGAATAAATAATTAATTAGTAGGAATTGGCAGATTAAATAATACAGGCTGGCAGATTCAATTTCAGAAATTGGGTAAATAGAACACAGGACTGGATATCTTGGAGTAAACAGTTCTTCAGGTATTTGACTTGCTTGCAAGCTCAACACTCATTCATGAGCTAGAAAAATCAATGTCACCATGTATTCAATAAGACCTGCAGCTAATGATGTTTCAGCTCATCAAGTCATAAAAAATGGTACAGACACCATTCAATGGAGTTTTACAAGCTTTTAGACAATTACTTTAATCTGAGAACAAATAAAGTACTTGAAAAAGCAAGATTTAACAGAAGAATTCATCATTCAGAATGATCCATTTTTCGGTTCATTAATGGTCTCCACAGAACAGTGGAAAACTGTAAGTGTAGGATTTTGAAATCAAATTCCAAAGAGACAAATTTGTTTTTGGAATTACCTTAGGATTATAGACCAAGGAGGAATCATAGTGAACTCCTGGATGGAGAAGGACAATCTTATCACAAGACAAAATTGCAATTCTTTCAGTTTAAAGACATTAAAGTGTAAAGACTCACAAGCCAATCCAACACAAAGTGTAAGCCACACAGCAAATGTAAGAGTCTTGTCATTGCCGTGGAACACGGAAATTTCATAGGTACAAGCAATGCACGTCCATTAAAAAATGGATGCTATGTCTGTAAAGAAGGTAGGTCCCTTCCAGAAGATCCATGGAAGTAGGACACAGTTATAGAGAAGTAAGAAACGCCAAATGGCTATTCATCCAGAGATGGTAATGTGGTTGAAAATCTGGCAAAAGAAAGATGCAAAATATATTCCTGAGGGAGATTTTTAATGTATCAATTCGAGTTTATATGTACAGACATTTCATTAATTTTAATCTTGATATAGATGTCAGTATCACTGTCTCATGTGATTGAATATCATGGGTGAAAAAAAAGTGATGTTACAATCTACAAAGGTGAAACTACATGATACAGTTGGAATTACTCTAAAGATTAAAGGTATGCTATAAGCAAGATGAAGGATGTAAGGCATCGAAGAATCACAACCCTGACCTTAGCCCTCACCCATGTAATTCATAATCAAGAAACATCACTCTTGAGCATGCACACATGTCTTTAAATTAACTTTCATAAAGTAACAGGAGGAATTAAACTAACTTTGATGGGCAGTTAACAGGTTAGGAGAGACCAATCTATGAAAAATCTGCACAAGAGAACTATTGGTCCAGTAACAAAACAAATACTAAACACTGGACATGGGGTAACTGGTATGATTTGGGCTTCATAGACACATAGTTGAACCCAAAAAGATGAAAGAATCTAATGAGGTTACCTAAGGTGGCAAAAGACATATATTTCATGTGGCTGAGAAGAATGAATAGCCAGCAAGCTAAAGATAGACTCAATTGATCTCGACAAGCGCCAAAGAGAAATAAGGAATATGCTACCATTCACCGATACTGTATTGAAGAATGGCCAAACCAAAAGTGCACTTAGCTGGCCAAGAACATACACCTTGAGTGCTGACAGCATTTCACAATCACAGACAACTTACCAGTGTACAATGAAAAGACTAATTATTCCAGTTCTCCTTCAGGAAGATTTGTTGGAAAGGATAGACTGGGGACACTTAGACATTGCCTGGTGTATAGCCAGTGCTCAGTCGGTGGTGTGATGACTAGAGATGGTCACTGAAGAAAACTTAGTGACAGAAAGTGGCAAAATTTGCAAGAAGATACAAGCAAGGAGAAAATGAATAAGCGGTAAAACCAATTTGAGCCCATTGATTATGCTTGGTGAACAATAGATTTGAATTTGAACTCAGATGATGAAATGATAAAAGTTCGAGAGTAATGTTTCAATTCTTTTTCATCAAGAAAGAATTGTAGGTATCAGTGATAGAGGTGAATTAATGGCTATCCTCAAGTAACATGACGAAGGATGTTACCATGTTGGATTCACCAGAAAGGTAATGGATAAAAGTGGCTACGATAGAAAAAAAGCTTTGGCAAAATGTAGTATAAACTAATTGTTCTGAAAGGGGTAATGTTGGTGATAGCATTAAGCTTCGTTCAGTAAGATAATGTTGTGGTGACTTGTGTGGGGAAAAGGCAGAACATCTTAGGACCTCAAACATGACAGACCAGATATCTTAATTCTCCTCATAATCTTAGTGACAATGTCTATTGTAACTTGTGTCATTGTTATCATGTAATAAAATACACCTGGTTGAAGACAAAAACTGCTTTGTAATAAGATTTACAAGTGGTTTTCCTCTACCACATTAAACCCAATCTAGGGAAGGAGTTAGTGACAGCAACCCACTCCAACTACAAACTGGCAACTGAGATTCATAGATTCATGGAGCACAGAAAAGGCCTATCAAGCTTGCACTGACATAACTACCATTAAAAGTGCACTAATCCCAATTTCCTGCACTTATCACAGATCCTTGAATGTTATGATATTTGAAGTACTCATCCAAATATTTTTTATAGTTTGTAAGGTTTCCAGCCTCCATTATCTTCCCAGGCAGTGCATTTCAAATTCCCACCACACGCTGAGTGACAAAGTTTTTTTTGCCCAAATCCCTTCTGAACTCTTGCCCCTTACCCTAAAACTGCACCCTCTCATGATTTGACTCCTCAACCAAGGGGAACAGCTGCTCTTAATTCACCCTGTCCATACTGTTTATAAACTTATACACCTCAATCATATCCACCCCTCAGTTTCTACTGCTCTAAAGAAAACAATCCAAGCCTATCTGGAAACTCCCGATAGCTCAATTTCTCCATCCAAGGCTAAGTCCAGTGAAAATCCTTGTTAGCCCTTCCTGTAGTGAGGTGACCAGAATTGTACACAGTAATCCAGTTGAGACCTGACCAATGCTCTGTACAACTCAAACATTACCTCTTTGCTTTTGTACTCGATACTACAACTGATGAAGGCTTCTGGGCCCATGCTATGCCTGCCTCTTTGTAGGTTACGTGGAACAATCCCTCTTCTGTACTTACACTGGCCCTAAACCCGACCTCTTCCTCCTTTACATTGATGACTGTATTGGTGCAGCCTTGTGCTCCCACGAGGAGCTCGAACAGTTCATCCACTTCACCAACACCTTCCACCCCAACCTTAAGTTGACCTGGACCATCCCTAATACCTCTCTCTCCTTCCTGGACCTCTCTGTCTCCATCTCTGGCAACCATCTAGAAACCAATATCCATTTCAAGCCCACCGACTCCCACAGCTACCTAGAATACACCTCCTCCCACCCACCTTCCTGCAAAAATGCCATCCCCTATTCCCAATTCCTTCGCCTCCGCCGCATCTGCTCCCAGGATGAGGCATTCCACTCCCATACATCTCAGATGTCCTCGTTTTTCAAGGACCGCAACTTCCCCCCCTCAGTGGTTGAGAACACCCTCGACTGTGTCTCCCGCATTTCCCGCAACTCATCCCTCACACCCCCTCCCGGCAATAACAACCAAAACAGAATCCCCCTCGTCCTCACGTACCACCCCGCCAACCTCCGGATCCAATGCATCATCCTCCAACACTTCCGCCATCTGCAATCCGACCCCACCACCAAAGACATTTTTCCCTCCCCACCCTTATCTGCTTTCCGGAGGGACCACTCTCTCCGTGACTCCCTTGTCCGCTCCACACTCCCCTCCAGCCCCACCACACCCGGCACTTTTCCCTGCAACCGCCGGAAGTGCTACACCTGCCTCCACATCTCCTCCCTCACCCCCATCCCAGGCCCCAAGAAGACTTTCCACATCAAGCAGATGTTCACCTGCACATCTGCTAATGTGGTATACTGCATCCGCTGTTCCCGTTGTGGCCTCTTCT
>NW_025981729.1:0-5233 GCF_021869965.1 Rhincodon typus | reverse complement strand
CGGAAAGCAGATAAGGGTGGGGAGGGATAAATGTCTTTGGTGGTGGGATTGGATTGCAAATTGCGGAAGTGTCGGAGGATGATGCGTTGGATAATCACCTGCACATCTGCTAATGTGGTAAGAGACAACAAGGTGCAGGGCTGGATGAACACAGCAGGCCAAGCAGCATCATAGGAGCAGAGAGGCTGACGTTTCGGGCCTAGACCCTTCGGGCTATGACCTTATAACCATTACTCAGATGTATTTACAAGGAGTTTGAAACTGGGACCTAAATATTCAATTGTATAGACTTGTCAAAAGGACTGGCAGCAGGGAAGGGTGGTGGGATAGATGTTAGCACGAGATGGACTCTGTATGATTGCAAGAAATAAACTGGGATTGAATGATGTCGCATCCATATGGATTGAGGTCAGAAATAACAAAAAATAGTACAGCACAAGTACAGGCTCTTCAGCCCACAAAACCCATGCCAATACTTGATGTCTTTATAAACTAAAAACCTAATGCCTCTATGCGGTTCGTATCCCTCTATTTCCTGCCTATTCATGTTCTATCAAGATGCCTTTTAAACATCGCTATTGTATCTGCTTCTACAACCTCCTCTGGCAGCGCATTCCAGGCACTTCTGACCTGTGTAAAAAAGCATGCCTCTCGCGTTTTCTTTGAAATTCTCTCCCCCCCCCAACTTTAACTTAAACCCATGTCTAGCAATTGACATTTCTACCCTGGGGAAAAGATTCTGACCAACCATTCTGTCGCTGCCTCTCATAATTTTGTAAACTTCTATCAAGTCATCCCTCATCCTTCAACAAACCAAGCTTGTCCAATCTCTTCTCAAGCTAATTCCCTCCAAGCCAGGCAACATCCTGGTAAACCTTTTCTGTACCATCTCCAAAGTCTCCACATTCTCTGCTAGTGTGGTGACCAGAACTGTACACAATATTCCAAATGTTGCAGCTGTATAGAACTTCAGTTAGGCCACATGACTTGCCAATCTATGCTCCAGCTGATGAAGATAAGCATGTCATATGTCTTCTTGACCACCTTATCCACCTGTGTTGCCACTTCTGGAGAACTGGGGAGCTGTACGCCTGGATCCTTCTGTATGGTAATGCTTTTAAGGGTTCTGCCATTTACTGTATTCTCCCCCCACCCGCCGCCATGCATGTTACCTTCCAAATGCATCACCTCACATTTGTCTGGATTAAATTCCGCCTGCCATCTCATTACGTCCTGCTGTATCCTCCTCCTCACTATCCACAGCTCTTCCAATCTTTGTTTGCCAAAAACTTACTAATCAGGCCACCTACATTCTCCTCCAAATCTTTTAGATATATCTATTACAAACAGGTGTCCTAACACTGATCTCTGCGGAATAACACTCGTCACAGATCTCCAGTCTGAAAAACACCTACCACTACTGTCTTCTATGATAAAACTAGTTCTGTATCCATCTTAGAAGCTCACTGCAGATCCCATGTGACTTCATCTTTTCCATTAGCCTGCCATGAGGGACCTTATCAAAGGCTTTGCTAAAGTCGATGTAGACAACATACAGTGCTCTGCCCTCAATCATCTTTGTCACTTCTTCAACTCAATCAACCATCACTAATAAGTCCATATTTTTCCAAATGTGAGTAAATCCTTTAAGAACCTCTTCCAATAATTTCAGTACCACTGACATAAGGCTCACCACCTTGTAATTTCTTGGGTTATCCCTGTTACCCTTCATAAACAAAGGAACAACATTTGCTGTTCTCTAGTCCTTTTGGGGCCTCTCCTGTGACCAAAGAGGATACAAAGATGTCATAAAGGGCCCTGCAATTTCCTCTTTCGCCTCCCTCAGCTTTTTGGGATAAATCCCATCGAGTCCTTAATGTTTTCCAAAACACCAACACTACCTTTTTTTATTTCAACATGCCCTGGAATATCAACATACCTCTCTCTAGATTCACCATACCCTTCCTTCCCTTTGTGAATACCAATGCAAGGTATTTGTTAAAGACCTCACCCATTTCCTCCAGCTCCACACAAATTTCCTCCTCTATCCTTGAGTGGATCTATCTTTTTCCTAGCTACCCTTTTGCTCATTCTATATGTATAAAATGCCTTGGGATTTTCCTTAATCCTGTTTGCCAAGGATATTTCATGGCTACTTTTAGCCCTCCTTGTTTAAGTTTTTTTTCTTGTTATCTTTATTTTCTTTGAAGGCTCTGCCTGTCTTTAGTTTCCTAAACCTTCCGTACCTCCTTTTTCTTTCTAAGCTCTCGATTTCTTGTGTCATCCAAGATTCCTGCATCTTGACATCCTTATCCCTAATTTTCATAGGAACATGCCTGTCCTCAACTCTAATAAAGCTAGACTGTAAAAGATTCCCACATGACACGTGGATTTACCCTCAAACAGCTGTTCTCCACCCCCCCTCCCCAAATCTACATTCCCCAGTTCCTGCCTACATTGTCATAATTAGCCTTCCCCCAATTTACTACTTTCACCCAAGGGCTACTCTTATCCTTATTCTTAAGAAAGTTAAAATTTAAGGAATTATGGTCACTGCTTCCAAAAAGCTTTTGCTGAAACATGGATCACCTGACCACGCTTATTCTCCAATATCAGGTCTAGTATGGCCGTTCTCTAGTTGCACTATTTACACATCGCTTCAACAAACCTTCTTGGACTCACAAACTGCAGCCCCACTCCCACCCACCAACTCCCCAGTCAAAGCCCCGGCGCTAAGTGAGTCCCCGTCAATATAGAGGAAGTTACAATCACCCAACACAACATGCTGTTTCATGTTTTTCCATTGTCTACCCACATATCTGTTCTTCTATCTCCCACTGGCTGTTGGGAGGCCTGTAATACAATCCCTGTATTGTATTAGAGCAACTGCAACATGCTATTCCTGAGATCTACCTAGGAAGCCTTGCTGGCTGAGCTCTCCAAGGTGTCCTCCCTCATTACAGCGGTGATATTCTCCCTAAACAGTAATGCAACTCTCCCACCTCTTTCTCTCTTTCTTTCTTTCTTTCTCTCTCACCTGAAACATGTAAATCCCAGAACATTAAGCTACCAGACTTGTTCCTCTCTCAACAAAGTCTCTGTAAAAACTGCATCAAAGTTATATTTATTAATCCAAGCTCTAAGTTCATCAGCCTTACCTGTCACCCTCCTCACATTAAAACAAATAGACTTAAGACTGCCAGTCCTGCTGTGTTCAGTAATCTCTCCATGTTCTTCCTCTTAGCCTTCCTGGCCTTAGTCTCTAACTCCACCTTGGTCATTTCACTTGCTGACATAGCGCTCTGGTTCCCGTGCCCCTGGCACATTAGTTTAAACATCTTGAGTAACATTAGCAAACCTCCCTGGCTGGATATTGGTGCCCCTCCAATTTAGGTGCAACCTGTCCTAGAATACATCCCAACAATCCACATTTCAAAAGCCCTCCCTCCTGCACCAGCTCTTTAGCCATGTATTTAACTGTACTACCTTCCTATTCCTAACCTCACTGGCACATAGCACAGGGAGTGCACCCAAGATAACAATCCTTCACTTCCTGATTTTCAACTGACAACCTAACTCCCTGAACTCCCTTTGCAGGACCTTGTCACTCTTGCTGCCCATGTTGCTAGTATCAACGTGTACCATGACCTCTGGCCTCTTGCCCTCCCTTTCAAGAATGTCCTTGGGTGTGACCCATCTGCAAACTCCTGTCTCTGATGCTTTCCGCCTCCGCTATGCTCCTAACTGATCCATACGGTCTGACAGGAGCTGCGGTTGGACACATTTCCTGCAGATGTAGTCATCAGGGACATTCAAACTGTCTCTGATTTCCCACAATCCACAGGAGAAGCGTACTACCCTGCTGACATTTTTACCCTCTAGCAACTATTTAGTTAAAAATACATTTCTATTAAGTTAAGTAATGCGATAGTCCCCACTGTTAGATTCTTACTAAACTAATTTATTAAATACACTGTTCTACAAACACCAAGGAGAAGACACGGAAGGAATACTCTATAGACCCCTAGCAGTAACTATATGGTGGGACAGAGAATAAATCAGGAGATAAAGAGATAAAAAGGCAGTACATTATTCCTAGGTGACTTTAATCTTCATATAGATTTGAAAAATAAAATTGGCAAAGGTAGCCCCCGAGAAAGAATTCTGAGTGTATTTGGGACAGTTCCTTGGTACAATATGTTGTGATCCTGTCAGCGATCAAGCTATTTTGACTCTTGTAATGTGTAATCAGGCACATTAAATAAAAGATCTCCTTGGGAACAATGACCATAATATGGTATAGTTTATCAGTCAGTTTGAGAGGAAAAACTTGAGTAAGAAACAAACGTGCTAAATGCAACTAAAGTAAAATTACATAGGGTCGAGAGTAGAACTGGCTGGAGTGGACTGGAAAGGAGTTCAACAGAAAAGATGACTGACGAAATATCAGATGTTTAAGAAAATAGTTCATGAATCACAGTAAAGCAAAATTCCAATGAGGAACACTTACTCTGGGAATGGGATAAACCAACTATGGTTACAAGGGAAGTTACAAATAGTATCAAATCGAAAGAAAAACATAGAATGTGGCAAAGATTAATGTTAAGCCAAAGGACCAGGATAGTTTTAGAAGCCAACAAAACGATGATGTTAAGTCAATAAAGAGAGGCAAATAAAATAAAATAAAAAAAGACAAGCTAGCAAGTAATATAAAAATGGACAATAGAGCTTCTTCAAACATGTAAAAAGGAAGAGAGAGGCCAAAGTAAATATAGGCCCCTTAGAGGACGAGGCTGGGGAAATAATGCTCAGATGTAGCACAGGAGTTGAACAAACACTTAGTGTCAGTCTTCGTGGTAGAGGACGTTAGTAACATTCCAGAAATACTAAAACAAGGAGTTAAAGGGGGAAAATAAACATCATAATAGTACGAGAGAAAAAATACTCAGGAAACCAATGGAGTGAAAAGCCAATAAGTTGATCCACAATGCCCTCAACCACATCTCTTACATTTCCCACACTTCTGCCCTCAAACCCCCTCCGCCCCACAACAAACATAAGGTCCTCTCATACCATCCCACCAACCTCCGCATCCAGCACATCATCCTCTGCCACTTCTGCCACCTACAATCTGACCCCACCACCGAAGAGACATGAGAGATAGCAGGAACTGCAGATGCTGGAGAATCTGAGATGACAAGGTGTAGAGCTGGATGAACACAGCAGGCCAAGC
>NW_025981728.1:1393-5233 GCF_021869965.1 Rhincodon typus | reverse complement strand
TTGTTGTGCGTGGTCCCTTGGGGAAGATCAACCATATTATGACAGGATTCTTCATTAAGTTGGAGAGCAGTAGTCAAATTCAAACTTCAGGTCCCGAGTCTAGATAAAAGGAACTCCGATGTGATGAGGCATGAGCTGGCCATGATAGATTGGGGAATCTTATTAAAGGGGCTGACAATGGATAGACAATTGCTCATATTTAAAGAAGTGGGCATCAGTGACAACAATTATTCATTCCTCTCTGGAATAAAAATAAAAGAGGAAAGCTGACTCAACCACGGCTTACAAAAGAAATTACGGATAGAATTCGGTTTGGAAAAGGAGATATATCAAATTGCCAGAAAGCAGATTGGGAGCATTTCAACAACAGGGCAAACAGCAGGGAAGCCTGGCGCGCCAAGGTGGTGGGCAGCAGGTGAAGTGGCTGGCAAGAGAAGTGATGGTGGGAGGTGTGGCAGCTGGCACACCTGGACAGGATGTTGCCCAGTGCAGGTGAAAGCGTACCCAGTGTGGGGTAGAGAAAGCCCTCATGGGGAAGCTCAGTGTGGAGTATCTGCAGGCCCATGGCTTATGAAAGCACTGTAATGTTTAACTTTGAACTTTATTTCTTTACTTTTCTACTTTAAACTAAAAAAGAACTGTCGTGTTGAACTTCTTAACTTATTTCCTTATTTTTCTATTTTTATACCGAAGATGTTGTGCCTAGGTACCCTCGCACTTAAGATGCCACTGTTAATTGTGACATTGTACACTTTTCACTGTACTCCTGTACCCCTGTACTTGAGCACACGTGACAACAAAACCTAAATCTAAATAGAGTATGAGTGTAAAATTGCAGGAGAAACAGAAACTGACTGTAAAAGCCTATACAAATAAGTGAAGAGAGGGGAAAAAAATCAGTAAGGACAAAAATAGGCTCCTTACAGTCAGAAGCGAGAGAAATTATAATGAGGAACAATGAAATGCCAGAAGAACTTAACACAAACTTTGGTTTTGCCTTCACAAAAGAGGGCACAAATAGCTTCCCAGAATTGTTCGGCAACCAAAGGTTTAGTGAGAGGGTGGAATTGAAAGAGCTCAGTATTAGTAAGAATATGGTGTTGGAGAAATGAATAATTAAGCCACTCTTGGATAGGCACATAAATGATAGTAAAATATTGGGTATGCAGGGTAGTTTTGATCTTAGAGTAGGATAATAGGTCGGCACAACATCATGGGCCGAAGGGCCTGTACTATGCTGTACTGTTCTATGTTCTAAGGTTACAGATCGACAAAACACCAAGGTCTGATAATCTACATCCCAGAGTACTAAAGGAAACAGCCCTGGAAATATTGGATGCATTGGTGGCTGTCTTCCAAAATTCTAATGACTCCAGAGCAGTTCCTACAGATTGGAGACTAGCAAATTTAACCTCACTATTTAAAAAGGGAGAAAAAAAGATCATAGAATTGCAGACCAGTTAGCCTAACAAAAGTAATGGGAGAAATGCTCCAGTACTATAAAAGGGGCTATAAGGGATAACGGGACATTTCAAAAGCATTAACAGGACTAGACAAAGCCAGCATTGGGTTTATGAAAGGCAAATCATGCTTAACGAATATAGTGGAGTTTTTCTTTTGATGATCTAACTCATGAAAAAGATAAGGGAGAACCAGTGGATGTGGTGTATTTAAATTTTCAGAGGGGTTTTGATAAGGCCCACTTAAGAGGTTAGTGGGTAAAGGTAAAGAATGGGAATAACATATTAGCATGGATCAAGGATTGGTTGAGAGGCAGGAAACAGAGTGTGGGAATAAATGGGTCTAATTTTCAAATGGTAGGCAGTGGCTAATGGTGTATTAGAAGGATCAGTGCTTGGGCCCCCGCTTTTTACAAAGTATATAAATGACCTGGATGAGGGAACCGAATGCAACGTTTCCAAATTTGTTGATGACAAAACTGGGTCAATGATAGGAGGCAAGCTTAACATATGAGGAACGTTTGAGGACTCTGGGACTATACTCATTGGAGTTTAGAAGGATGAGGGGGGATTTAATTGAAACTTTCAGAATACTGAATGGCCTGGAAAAAGTGGATATTGGGAAGATGCTTCCATTGGTAGGAGAGTCAAGGACCAGAGGGCACAGCCTTAGAGTAAAGGGAAGACCCTTTAGAATGGAGATAAGGAGAAACTTCTTCAGCCAGAGAGTGGTGAATCTATGGAATTCACTGCCACAGAAGGCTCTGGAGGCCGAGTCATTGAGTACATTTAAGACTGAGATAGATAGGTTCTTGATTATCAAGGGGATCAAGGGTTACAGGGAGAAAGCAGGAGAATGGGGTTGAGGGACTTATCAGCCATGATTGAATGGCGGAGCAGACTCGGTGGGCCGAATGGCCTAATTCCTGCTCCTAGGTCTTACGGTCTTATGGGTACAGCAAGCAATTAAGAAGGCAAATGGCATATTGGCCTTTATTGCTAAAGATTTAAGTTCAGAAGTAGGAATGTCTTCCTACTGTTATACGAGTCCTTAGTGAGACCACACCTGGAATATTGTGTGCAATATTTGGTTTCCATACCTAACTCAGGACATACTCGCCATTGGGAGTGCAGCAGAATTAACACCAGGAATAGCAGGACTGTCCTATGTGGAGAGATTGGTTCAGTTGGACCTGTGTTCACTACAGTTTAGAAGGATGAGAGGCAATCTGATTGAAACATATAAAATTCTATCAGAGCTGGACAGACTAGATACAGGGAGGATGTTTTCCCTGGTTAGGGGAAGTCCAGAACCAGGAGTCACAGTCTCAGGATGTGTGGTAAACCATTTAAAACTGAGATGAGGAAACATTTCCCGAGTCATTATTGTTCTCGATGGGATTTTATTTTATATATTCATGGATGCGGGCAGCTCTGGCTGAGACCATGTTTATTGCCCATTCCTAGTTGCCCCCTTGAGAAGGTGGTGGTGAGCTGCCTTCTTGAACCGCTGCAGTCCATGTGCTGTGGGTTGACCCACAATGCCCTTAGGGAGGGAATTCCAGGATTTTCCCCCAGTGACAGTGAAGGAATGGTGATATATTTCCAAGTCAGGATGATGAGTGTCTTGGAGCAGGCTTTGTAGATGTAAGTGATCAGGGGTTAGGAAGTGCTGCTTTATAATGTTCCAATACTATTTCCTGTAGTCACTCACTCGATGGGCCAAATGGCCCAACTCTGCTCTGATGTGTTATGGTCCATGATCACCCAGCATTTCCTGCCTTCTCTGAAATCTGAATCCCCATTTACCACTACCTTTCAAAATTACATTTGCAGAAGCAAAATAATCACAAAATGTACCAGGCCAAAACTCTGCTATGATAATAAAAACGAGCACAAACTGAAGGATAAATGACACTATATTTTGATGCGAATGGGCGAAGGGCCCTTCCTGTGCTGTAGACCTCTATGACCTATAGGTCTTCTGTTTAAAACATATCAACTCTCCTTATTGTCCCAGATTGCACCTGCTACCTACCATTCTATATTTGTATTGGAAAAAAAACAGATCATGTCAGCTGATGAAGAACTAACTTTTACAAAAAAAATTTTTTATCCTGTGGCGAACATTTGCCTATTTTAGCGCCAAGAACTATGGCACCATTTTGAACGCTAGAGAAATGCAACTTATTTTTATCTTTGGGTCCTGCTGCTCCTGCAATGAGCATTAATATTTCTATTTTATGATGGGTTCAGTGACTAGTTCTCCAGCTATTCTTCTATTTGATTACCCAGACTGGGCCTGGTCTCTCGGCGACTCGTGGTGGGCCCTGGCCTGGTCTCTCAGCGGTTTGTGGTGGGCCCTGGCCTGGTCTCTCAG
>NW_025981728.1:0-1383 GCF_021869965.1 Rhincodon typus | reverse complement strand
GGCTCGTGGTGGGCCCCCGGCCTGGTCTCTCAGCGGCTATCAGCCTGGACTCTTGGCAGTGTGTCAGCTGGTCTCATGGGTGGCTCATGGTGGTGTCTTGGCTTGGCATGTGAGGGGATCCTGCTTGGGTATGTTCCTGAGGCACTGGGAGAGATCGGAGAGATGGCAGTTTGAGCAGCAGCGACTGTATCTGCGGTGGTGACGAGAACAGACAGCTGAGGTCTCCCAGAGAGCGGGATAAGTTGAACTTTGAACTTAGCCCTTTATATTCTTAGTTTAAAATATGAAAGACTTTAATGTTAACTATTACCTTCTTTATTTTTCTACCATTCTATGCAGTAATGCTTAGCTTTTTAACTTTGTTTCTTTTACTACTTTGTACCTATGCTTTTAGTACCTAGGTACCTTTGTACCTAAAATGGCGTGTGGCGAGATTATGCACTTTTCATTGTACTTCTGTACTTGAGTACACATGACAATAAAATCCAAATCAACAGAACTAAACCCTATATTTAGATTATAAACTAAACGTCACCAAGCTTGTCCAAAATATGAGACCTTCTGTTCTCACAGTTGCTGTTCAGTGCTTTGTCTGGAATGCTAATGCCTCAGGGTGAGGAAGATACGTTTAAGAACAGGCCATTTGGTCCACCCTGACTTTAATTCCCTAATCATGGACTCTGCCTTACCCATTGAAATACTACTGGATAAATATTCTTTGATCCTAAAAGGTATTATGACTAAATTCCAAAGTTCGGTGTTGTTCTCTGCTATACTGCACTTCAAAGAACATTCCTCAGCCTCAACAACAGAGAAATCCATTTATGTCTCTTGAAGTATTTCATGACCTCAGTTTCTCCTTCTCTCATGACCTTCTGACCTGATCCGAGCCGGATATAGATCCAGCTGTTTCTCAAAGGAGTCATAGCTAAGTCTTACTAACTCGTCCTGCAAGGACTCAACACCTTAAACGCAATGATCAAAAATCATTTGTGGAAGTGTAATGCAGAGTTTGTGTTAATCTAGTGAGCTTTCAGAGACAGCAAGCTAGCAAAGTCATTATATCCACGCAGTAATTATAAAGAGGTGAAATGGATCTTCCACTGGGGATTAGTATTGTGCTGAATCCAGAGCTCCACACACTCCGTCCAGCTTCCTGCTCTGGATGCTCCCTGCGGATGGACCTCCACTGATTCAGCTTAAAGCTGCACGTTTTCTAAACTTTGAATTGCAGAGCTAAGTGCACTTAATTCCATTCACAGCAAAGCAACCCTTCAGCGAGTCTGTTTTGTTCTTAGAGAATAATACTCCTTTGTCATTAAAAATAGCAAAACCAGCAAGTGCTGGAAATATTTTTGAAAAATGAAATAATGCTAAACATAT
>NW_025981727.1:0-5233 GCF_021869965.1 Rhincodon typus | reverse complement strand
TTGATCAGGCCTTGTCACCTGTCTCAGCAGGGGATGCCAAGTAGGCTTTAACACTCTTACTTTGAAGTCTGGGTTCTGTCAGTATCTCTCCTTTGGACCCCTCACAGTTTCAACATTGGTCACCATTTCCCCATAAATTTGGTTGATGCCACTCAGATGGAGACCTCCTCTCTGATTTGGTCAGAGTGTTGGGAAGGATGTTTGGGAAGGTGTGAAAGTCATACCTCATGCCAGTCAGAGGTCTAGATGTTGTTCAATGCCTTCAGGGCAAACCAGCCAAGCAGAGGCAGGCTGCCTCGAAATTTAGTGTTGGGGACAGGGAGTCTATTCTCAATAGCAATGCCTACTTAAGACCTGCTCTCACTACACAGACACTGACAGATCTGAGGAGATTTAGAAATCTGATCCTGCCCATATATTTGGAGCCCACTGAGGGTGCAGGAGTGTGGGTAACAGCCAAGA
The DNA here is from genome assembly GCF_021869965.1 of Rhincodon typus. Taxonomy (NCBI): domain Eukaryota; kingdom Metazoa; phylum Chordata; class Chondrichthyes; order Orectolobiformes; family Rhincodontidae; genus Rhincodon; species Rhincodon typus. Next base: position 4,771 of record NW_025981727.1, on the reverse strand, counting down.
AAATGTTGCATAAAATATCAATTTTGGAAAAGTTAATGTTAATGACTTCTGTGTTCCAACATCAGGCACTCCACCTGTGGACATGGTCCTTTTCTTACCATTGGGAGCCTGTTTCTCCTGTTCACTGTGTCCACACAAATACCAATGCAACATATTTGCTCCAGACATGCTTCCAGTCCTTGGTGGGGGCTTCCAAATGTCTTGCCAGGAAACATTAGCCCTTAGTTGGAACCAATTGGGTTTTTCCTGACAATGGATTTATGGTCATCATTAGATTCTTAATTCCAGATATTTACTTAATTCAAATTCCACCATCTGCTATGGTGGGATTTGAACCCAGGTTCCCAGAATGTCATCTAGGTCTCTGAATGAATAGTCCAGTGGTGATATCACTAGGCCATCACCTCCCCTAATATCATAGGTGCTCACTTCCAGCATTTGCAGAATTTTGCAGACAGCTAATGCCAAACCTCCATTATTAAATTCTAGCAGAGAAGAAGCAGCTCCAAACAATATCTCAGTCTGTGTCTTTAGGCTCAACAAACATTCTCTTAAAAGCAGATCCTTTGACTCATCTGTTTAAACAGTTGTTAAATAAAACATAAATGTAAAAGGGTATGTAAGTGCTGAAAACTGTCTGCTGTTTCTTCTTTGGAGAATTGTGTGATGAGTAATTTGGAACATTCTGAATGCAAATATGTTAAATTTCTTTGAAAAATTATTCAATGATGACAGAAAGAAAATTCTGTTTCTTTCATCAAGCTGTAGACACGATTCTGAATTTTGAAGCAATAATTCTAGAGTCTCTGAGAACCACACGGGGATGCTACAATTATACTTTTGATACCAGCATGATTACAGTACCATTTTTAGAATGGTGGGAGTGGACAACACTTAACTGTACTACCTAGTTATATCACCCTACAATCAAAAGTTGAGCTCTACAAATATGTACTTAAATAGATGCACAGAATTTTCTTCACCAGCAAAGTTATATTGCTCATTTTGTGTTGGTTTAATGCAAGATCTGCAAGGTAAATGCATAATTAAAGCAACTGAACAGCTAATGTTAATATGTGTGTGCAAGCTTCCTGTCTGCACAACTTCTACTGTTGCTAACATTTATTTAACACAGTGAGTTGTTATGATCTGGAATTCACTACCTGGAAACAGATTTAAAACTAGATATTAAGAAGGAATGGATATTACCTAAAAAAGAAAAGAAATTGCAGAACCATGGGAAAGTATTTGGGAGTAGGACTTATGTGACAACTCTTATAAAATGAACACAACAGGATGAGTCAAATAGTTTCCTTCTCCACTGTACAATTCTGTAAGTCTTCCCATTGTCTGCGTCTGTTATGAGTTTTGCCCAATAAAATTCTATACCAATTAAAAAATCTGTCTGCCAACTTCCCACAAATTACTCAAAATGTTGTGTTTTTTTAAATGTTTCATTTCCAGCAGCTATTTTGTCACAACTAAGGATTCTAACAAAACAAGAGAAAATAGGTTAAACAATAACTTAATCATGTTTAACCATCAAATTGTCTTTTTATTATTATACTTTTATTCTTATCATAAAGGAATCAGCTTTAGGTCTGTGAGTTGGCCAGTTGAATTTTCAGTGTGAGGTTTGAGCAAAAAATAGCACATTGTTTACTCAGTAAAATTTCTTTACATGAGAGGGCAAATTTAAAACAAAATATTGAGTTAAATGTTTTATTGAGTGCATTGAACTGCAAGTGTTTTCCTGAATAAATATTGATTACCGTGACAGGAAGGCTGACTTAACAGTTGCAACATGGTGTGAATCATCTGCTCCCTATAAAAGAAGACAACATTCGCTAACACAAGGCATAAAAATAGAGTGTGACAAGGATTGAGTTCTATTACATTTGTATAGAATGGAACATTGTGCATTGGACAAGTTCAATTTTGTTGCTGATTCCGTAATCAAATATTTTGTAATTTTTTGTTTACAATTTTATGAATGATGTACATTTTTGGGCAAGCAAAATGAGGATTGAGTGCTAAATTAGAAATCTGATATGTATATAGGGGGTGAAGGGGAAAAAGATGCAGCATTTTACATATTTTTCAACTTTCAGAACCTGGTGTGTGCCATTCTTTGAACTCCAAGCTGGAAGAGTTGTCAATATTTTAACTGTGTGAATTATTAACTAATTAACTAATTAAATAAACACATGTAGTTAGGCACAGCAGGGACAGTGGTGTCTCATGAGTACAGCATGCAGAAATCAATGGCATGCATTGGAGCTCCACATAGTTGTACCTGCAATAAATATCCGCAGTTTGAGCAATAGAAGCTCAGAGTTGCTCAGCTGCAGTCTGAGTTCCAACGTTACGGAGATCTAGGGAAGAGTGTTATTTAGACACCTTGTTTCCGCACGATTTTGGGAGGTGGACAATTTTCCTGTCTTTCTGCCATGCTATAGCCACTTCCAGGTGAGTTGGAGAGGGCTCAGGTACATGAAGAAGAGTGCTGAAACCAGAGAAAGAGAAATCCGAAACTCCTCCTGCTTGTATTCTATCAAATGTTCCATTTTAGTGCTGTCAGGTTTCCCTCACTTACACTAGCAGGTTTTGGCTGCACAGCAGAGTTACCATTAATCTGCTTAAGCAATAACATCCATTTTAGGAAAATGGGTCACAATAACCCTAACCCTCTTGCATTGTGCCACTGAAGTGTTGGAAAATACATCTTAACTCTTTCTTTACCTGTAACTGGTTTTACTCAAAACACAGTGTGCTGGATTTCACAGAACACTGTGGTTGTTCATCCTAACCCCCAGTTAAAAGGTCAGTTGTGCTGGGAATAAAGTGGTCCACCTACTGTCTGAACAGCTGCTTCCCAACATTTTAACACTTAGAGACCTGCTGGATAAGCAAATAGCTGACATCTCCAGAGCTCCAGTTGTGTGTGTGTGTTGTGTGAATGTGTATGTGTGTGTGTGGTGGGGGTGGGTGCTGGGTTTCAGACACGGGAAGAGGCCTAAAGAGGGAATGAAATGGGGACACAATGGGAGGTAGTGTTGCCTCTGATGGGCCCTGTGAACATGTTAAAAAGGCACCCTGCCCCTAATTCAACACCAGTATAAACAGTTAACGCTGCCTTTCTTTTTGCATGATATAGTCCTTCTTGCTGCTGATAAAATACTGTCAATTACAGGACGAGATCCTTGTGTAGCCTGTCATTAGGCACTTAAGAGCCTCAATAGCTCCAAGGTCTATAGGGTACTTGACATATCTCCTTTCCACAGTAAGGATTCAGACAGGGTGTGAGTGAACAGTTGGGTGTTGAGTTAAGTCACCTGATGTATTAACCGCTTCTCTCCCTCCCACAACCTTCAAAGGCACAAGTCCCAACTATAAAGTACTGTCCTTCACTTTAAGATACTATTACAGGGCTTGATTTAGCTGACAGATTCCAGTAACTTTGGCAAAAACCAAAGCTACATAAATGGCATAATAAGCCTTAGAGGGTTTGTATGCTAGCTGTTATTGGCTAACATTAAAATATATGATCCTTCTAGTTATCGCCATAGAAACAAAATAAGAAGATATTTTTCAGTGATTGCTGCATAGACCAGTGGAGAATTTAATGTGGAAACATAGAGCTGCTCTGGTAGAACAGAAGAATGTTTGCACTTCAATTCCACCCTTTCTCAATTAACTATAAAGAGAAATAGTTTTAATTGTAGTGGTTCCAAATTTTTTCAATAACTACAGATATATGTTATTGCCAGATTTTGGATTATAGCGCTTCTTAAACAATATTAGTAGCAAGCTTTTATGATTTGTGAGACGACTCAAAGATGTTTCCAAATTGGTAAATGGAAGTTTGCATTGACTTTTTATCTATAATCCCTGTCTTCATTTCATAATAAATTCCTTGTGCCAAATCGTTACTCAAAACCAGATTTAACATCAATAATTGCTCATGTATCATTTGCCATTTCTCACCTTTAGCGTGAAACAAGCACCCAGTAGTCAGCATAGCAAAACTTCAAGCAAATCTAATGCCATTTTGGTTCCAGTATTTACTCATTAGTTAGACAGCATGTAAATTATTTCAGTTATAAAAAAATAATTTGCAACACACAGAGGGCGAATTTTCTTCATCTTTGCTTCAAGGTGATTACCACTTGATGGAAGTACATTTTTGGAAATGGTGTTGGTGTTCACTAAAATTTTCTATTTCATACATCTTCTACGTTTTCTTTCAACAACGCAGAAGGAATCAGAGACACAGATTGCAAGCTTAAAAATAGGATGGATCCATTTTTACCACTGACATGATCATTTAGTTTGCCAAACAGTGTAAGTGACCACCACATCACCTGGGTGGATCATCTGTGCCCGTATATCAAAGTGACCACTATTTATAGGATAGGACATGCTAATTAGAGGGGAATGCTGGAGCTGTTTTAGTTTGTGTTCATTTGTTCAGAGAAGCTCAGGCCAGGGTTCAAGGTGCTCCTTCAAACAGTATTTATAAACATGACATAAATGATGATTATGTAGTGGACATCTCTGCCTAGAGCCGTTCTAGTTCCAATCTTCCCAGCAGACTCTCTATTTCATGACTACTGAAGTCACAACTGCATCACAGCAGCCTTCAGAGATAGTAGGAACTGCAGATGCTGGAGAATTTGAGATAACAAGGTGTAGAGCTGGATGAACACAGCAGGCCAAGCAGCATCAGAGGAGCAGGAAGGCTGACGTTTCGGGCCTAGACTCTAGGCCC
>NW_025981726.1:0-5233 GCF_021869965.1 Rhincodon typus | reverse complement strand
CTCCTCTGATGCTGCTTGGCCTGCTGTGTTCATCCAGCTCTACACCTTGTCATCTCAATGGCCTCATTATGTTGCCTTTTAAGAACCAATGAAGCTGTATTGGAAAAATTTCTAACTGGGAGAAGAATAACTAAAAAATATTGGCTTCACTTTCATTCTGAAGAAATAGGAAAGAAGAGTGTTGGAACCCAGCTGTTTCTATGCTGCTATACTTTGTGATTCAGAGAAGCAGGCACTCAGGAAAATTGCATTCATTTCAATTGTAAATGAAACCTTCTGAATTGCTGTGTGCGTGCATGAAAATATATTTAATACTAAAATGCTATACATGGACATGACAAATGAATTTGAAAGTGATGGTATGCTGCAACACAACCTTTGATGTATATTGTGTCAGTAATAATGCTAGGTATATTATGCCCGTCATGATGTATTCGGAATACAGTACATACACATTTTTATGTCATACCTTGAACGTGACCAAGCATGAACTAATCATCTTATGGAGTTGCTGAAATCCTCTTCTCCAGAAACACTTTCAGATTTGTAATATCAAGCTCATCTCATGTGTGTCTATGTGTTACCTCATACCCATTGTCTCAGACAGTCTAATGGACAGAGAGAGCTGTCTCTGTAGTTTAGGCTGGAGTCGGGCATCAGGAGGTTGTGGATTTCCAAATGCATAAGATTTGGATATTTTTTCCTTTATTCATTCACTGGATGAGGGCGTTGCTAGCTAGGCAGTATTTATTGCCCATCCCTAATTGCCCAGAGGGCAGTTCAGAGTCAACCACATTGCTGCAGGTCTGGAGTCACATGTGGTCCAGACCAGATAAGGATGGCAGTTTCCTTCCCTAAAGGACATTAGTGAACCAGATGGGGTTTTCCCTGACAATCGACAATGGATTCACAATCATTATTAGATTCTTAATTCCAGATATTCAATTGAATTCAAATTCCATCATCTGTGGGATTCAAACTCAGGTCCCCAGAACGTTATCTGGGTCTCTGGATTAACAGTCCAGCGATAATACCACTAGGCCATCGCCTCCCTTAAATGACAAGTTTCCCTCTGTCCATAATCTTGCAAGAGAGTCCATTCAAGATGGAGGTTTCCTAGGTTTCAGACTGAGTTAAGCTAATAGTTACCCAAGAAATGTTTGAGGATAAAAACCTACTGTAGCTCCTGGCCATCCATTAAATTGAATGCCAGATTCACGATTCACCAATCTCCTCAATTACAACCACCTACCCTTTACACCCATACCAGACCCATGACTATTCCCTAACCAGATAGCCATCTCACCAAATATGATGTCCTCCATTAGGATCTGACACTCCCACTGCCAACCTGACCTCATTGGGAGCCAACATTACACCCAACCACCACCCTGGTGTAGGACGGTGAAGAATAGATTTCTGGGGCACTGGGACAGGTTCCGGGGAAAGCCAAACACATAAAAGCTGGATGGTACGCACTTGAACAGTACCAGCATAATATTCTTGCAGGAATGGTTTAAATTGGATTGGCAAGAGGATGGCAACCTGAGCGAAAATTCAGAGCAGGGAATGGGAGACAGATACATAATAAGCAACTCTGAAAGGCACAGGAGGTAAAGTCGAAAAAATGTAGAGCACAGAAAATTGGCAGTATTTAAAGGTATATATGTGAACGCAAAGAGAACAGTGAAGTATAGTATAAAGTAGTGAGTCATGGATAGAGGATTAGCTGACTGGCAGAAGACAGAAAATGAGGATACAGGAGTCTTTTTCCGATGGCAGCCGGTAACTAGTGGAGTTCCATAGGTGTTAACATTGGGACTACAACTATTCACATTATGTACTAACAATCTGGACGAAGAAACGGAAACATTGCCGCTATGTTTGCAGGTGACACAAAGATAAGTGGAGGGACATGTGGTGTTGAGGAAGTGGGAAGACTGCAGAAGGACTTAGGCAAACCAGGAGAGTGGGCAAAGAAGTGGCATGGGGAATATAATGTTGGAAAGTGTGAGGTTATGCACTTTGGTAGGAAATATAGAGGAATAGACTCTTTTCCAAATAGGGAAAGTCTTCAGAAATCTGAAACACAAAGGGACTTGGGTGTCCTAGTTCAGGATTCTCTTAAGGTTAACAAGCAGGTTCAGTTGGCAGTTGGGAAGGCAAATGCAACGTTCTCATTCATTTCAACAGGGCTAGAATACAAAAGAAGGGATATACTGCTGAGGCTGTTTAAGGTTCTGGTCAGACTGTATTTGGAGTATTGTGAGCAGCTTTGTACCCCATATGTAAGGAAAGAAGTGCTGGCCTTATAGGGTGTCCAGAGAAGGTTTACAAGAATGGTCCTGGGAATCAAGAGTTTATCGTATGAGGAGCGGTTGAGGACTTTGGGTCTGTACTCAGTGGCGTTTAGAAGAATGATTGAGGGGTCACATTGAAACTTACAGAACACTGCAAGGCCTAGATAGAGTGGATGTGGAGAAGATGTTTCCAATAGTAGGAGAGACTAGGACCCGAGGGCATAGCCTCAGAATGAAGGGATGACTTTTTAGAACTGAGATGAGGAGGAATTCTTTCAGGATGGTTAATCTGTGGAACTCATTACCACAGAGGGCTGTGGAGGCCAAGTCATTGTATGTATTTAAGACAGAGGTAGATAGGTTCTTTATTGATTGGGGATCAAGAGTGAAGGGGAGAAGGCAGAAGAATGGGGTTGAGAAATATATCAGCCAGGATCAAATGGCAGAATAGACCCGATGGGCCGAATGGCCTAATTCTGCTTCTGTTGTTGGGGGGCGGGGGTGCAGTGGGGGGTGTGGTGTTGGGTTTTGGGGGAATGGTATCTGAATATAACTGAATAGTATTCCTGAATTGAACACCGCTCAAAGTGTGACCAATTACTGAAAGCTTATTTCATGCATTGTCCACTTCTCCCCCACAACCCAGTAACATACAAATTAAAAACAAGAGGAGTACGAGGAGATAGCACAGCCCTTGATTTTCAGCCTAACTAAATCCCAGGAGCAAAGATCAAATGAAATTATTCAATGTCTTAAACCAGCATTGCTCCAAGTTATTTGTACAAGCACAACAAGAAACTGTAATGTGTCAATTAATTCCTCCAAAAGTGCTATGCAAGCACAACGCACGGTAACTTCATGAAATATAAATGTAAATATAGATGCTTAAAAATACAACAAGGAAAACATAAAACTTTAAAACAATGTAGACATGCTAAAATCTAGACAATCAATCAGGCGAGCTCTCTGAAATAATAATCTGAAAATACTTTCCGCATGGGTACGAACATTTTAAAGACTCCAAGCATATCACTCTAATATCTTAAAGCCCCTCTTACCTGAATCTTGCCAAACTTCTAGCATCCATTACTTCACAACTGAAAATGCAAAATACTGCGGAGCATTATGCATGTTAGTAACATTGCTTAGCCTATGCTGTGTAAAACACAACTTATGAACTAGAATTTCAATATATTTCAAGTCATTCTGAATTGATTTGAACTCTCCCCTATGTTAACAGGGATATTTACAAATATTGTTCAGAGTTCTGTTTCTCCAAGGTCTGTTAGCACAATGTATGTTCGTGCTTAAGATGGCGCCATGTGTGGTGACATTGTACACTTCTCACTGTATTTCTGTACCTGACTACACGTGACAATTAAGCTTAAAAATAAAAAAAAAACAATGTAGATATAACTCTTTGGTTGCTCCATTTCATACATTTACATCCTTTTCATAGTATCTTCGACAAGAACAACAAGTCTTTGGTAATAAGCAACCAATAGTGAACCAGTTATCCTGTTATCTGCAGTATAAGGACAAATAATGTAAGACTTTTTAAAAATTTTAAATTTGCACTGAAGTTTAAATCCTTGCTGTCGCTCAACAATGGGCATTGCTGGCCATAATATTAAAACAAATACTATATCAGCATGCATTAGTGTTAAGGCAATAAATTGGCCATTCCCTGTCTACTAGCAAAAGTTACTATATTACTGGGAGAGAATGAGGGAATAGAAAACCTACAGATTTTCCATCTCTGATTAAGCCTCAGCTAAAGTGTGGTGCATAGCTCTGGGCCCTATACTTTAGGAAGGAACGGAACACCAAGACCAAGTACAGAAAAGTTTAAACTTACTTGAATGTAGTTGCTGAGTTAATCCATACATCCTTTATTCTAAATTATTCCTTGCCTTTACAATAGCTAATCTAAACGTTATGATATTATGATCACTGTTCCCTAAATGTTCCCATCCTAATTCTTGATCCACTTGCCCACCTCATTCCCAGAATCTGAACCAGTTTTGTAGTGTGCTTGGGGTCTCATTCCAGTTAATCTCCAAAACTTATGCTGCTTAAGCTCAAGGGACTTCTGCAGCATCTGCAGCACAGTAGCTCAGTGGTTAACACTGCTGCTGCACAGTGCTAGGAACTTGTGTTTGATTCCAGCCTTGGGCAACTGTCTATGTGGAATTTGCACATTCTCCCCGTGACTGCGTGGGTTTCCTCTGAGAGCTTCAGTTCCCTCCCACAGTCCAAAGATGTGCAGGCTAGGTGAATCAGGCATGCTAAATTGCCCATAGCATCTAGGGTGGGAAATGCAGGGATAGGACAGGGTAGGGGATGGGTCTGCATGGGATGCTCTGCAGAGGGTCAGTGTGGACTCGATGGGCCAAATGGCCTGCTTCCACATTAAGGATCTCCTTAATTACAGTTTGTTCCATTTTCTAAGCTCTAAGTTAGAGCTTCAGCTCCCTTCCTGTTCTTGCTACTTAATCACAAGACTGACATTATTAAATATTCTGCTATTAATCCCAATACTCTACATCTCCTCCAATTCTTTACCCCTCTGTATATAGTCTGTAGACATCTCCCGCAAAGTTCCAGACTCTACTGAGCTAGTCTCCAAGTTGTGACCTTTCCCCACTCCACAGCCCTCCAAGATGTGGTCTTCTTTCTGTTCCTCGACATATCAGCTTTGGCCTGCACCATCCTTCACCAATCCACCCTCAGACTACTTCTTTCTCCCAGGCTCATTTCTGTCTAAGATCCTGATTCAATCCAAAGTATATGGGATTCACGTGACTCAGAAATGTTGGGGCTTTTACTACAATCTGTTTTTTTTTAAATGCTCCTACTCACTCCCTCCCTCCCCATGAGCAAGAGCTTTGGAGAAGAGCAGCAAAGCAACAGTGGGTTTGAAGGTCATTTTC
>NW_025981725.1:0-5233 GCF_021869965.1 Rhincodon typus | reverse complement strand
AAGTGGATGAACTGTTCGAGCTCCTTGTGGGAGCACGAGGCGGCGCAGATTTTGTCATCAATGCAACGGAGGAAGAGGTGGTGTTTTGGGCCAGTGTAGCTACGGAAGACGGATTGTTCCGTGTAACCTACAAAGAGGCAGGCATAGCTTGGGCCCATGCGGGTACTCATGGCCACCCGCTTTGTCTGTCGGAAGTGGGAGGAATTGAAAGAGAACTTGTTGAGGGTGAGGACGAGTTTGGCTAAGCGGATGAGGGTGTCAGTGTTGGGGGACTGGTCGGACCTGCGTGACACGAAGAAGCAGAGGGCCTTTAGGCCATCTGTATGGGGAATGCAGGTGTATAGGGACTGGACGTCCATGGTAAAGATGAGGTGTTGAGGACCAGGGAATTGGAAGTTTTGGAGGAGATGGAGGGCGTGGGTGGTGTCACGGTCATAGGTAGGGAGTTCCTGGACCAAGGGGGAGAAAATGGAGTCGAGATAGGTGGAGATAAGTTCGGTGGGGCAGGAGCAGGCGGAGACAATTGGTCGACCAGGACAATCAGGTTTGCCGGAAAAGCTCAACAGGTCTGGCAACATCTGTGAAGGAGAAAACAGAGTCAAAGTTTCTGGTCCGGGGACCCTTCCTCAGAACTTCAGTACACTGCCGACACTGAGGTTCTCACTCCAACCCTCTCAGTGCTGCAATAACTCAGATTTGATCTTCTATTCGCGTGGCATTCCCTGAGGACTGATCCTGTAATCGTGTGGCGCTACCTCAGTAATGACCGTTAGACAACACTGTGCTTCCGCATTACTGACTGTCTGACAAACAGGCTCTGCCTCACATCTGACTTGCTGACTATGAGGTACTAATAGAATCTTACTATCTCGCAGTGCTTTACTGGATGCTCTGTTATTTAGTGTTGATTTACAGTGGGCCTTGTGTTTTAGCTTTCATTAACTGGAGGCTCTTTGTTTTAGGGGTTTTTTTTATTGCTGTCGTCTGAGGTTTTAGGGGTATTTTAGGGTGGATTTACTTGGTTTATTTACATGGAGTTCTATACTTTACAATTTATTTACAGGGGGCTCTGACTTTTATGGTTTCTTTACTGGGTGTTGTTCCAGCCCCAGCCTCCGTCCCCAGCTTGTCCGAGCCCCGCCCCCATACCGCAGAACTGACCCTAAACCCGGCCCGCGGCCTGTCCCGGCTCCAGGCCCTAACCCCAGACTGTTCAGGACCCGGCCACGGCCCCCAGCTCCCGACACGAATCCCAGCCTGTCCTGGCCCGGAACCTAAACCCCCAACCCCCACACCAACCCGAGCTTGTCGCGGCCCCAAAAGTCACCAAAAACGTAGCCCCAATCCTAACCCTAAACCTGGACAGTCACCCCAGACCCGAGCCTTCAGTCCCCAGCCGAATCCCGGCCGACAATTTGTCGCAGCCCCGGCCTGGCCCGGCCCGACCCAGTCCGTGGCCCCAGCCAAGCCCATCACCGTAAAACTAGCCTTTGCCTCGGCCCTACGCACCGGCCCCAGATCCCAGCTTTCAGCCCATGTCCCAGCCGCAATCCTAAACCGGCCCCAGAACCCAGCCATCAGGCTGTCGCAGCCCCGACACTGCCGCAGCTTGTCCCCAATCCCAAACCTAACCCCAGACTGTCCCGGCCGCAGCCCCAAGTCCCCGAACCCAACCATAATCCCCAACTGTCCCGGCCATGGACACCGGACACTGACCCTAACCCCCAGCCCTCGGCCAGATGCCTGTCGTGGCCTTGGCCCAGGCACCCAGCCCTGATCCTACCCCACCCTGCCCAGATGCCAGCGACCTAGACCCAGACCCAGATCCAGCCATCAGCGCCCACCAGACCAACACTCCCCCGCAGCCTGTCGCAGCCCGGACCCTGACCCTGACCCCAACCACGGCCCTGAACCTGACCCCGAACTCGACACCGAAGCCGACACAGAACCGGTTAAGGTCCCAGCAGCCAGCCCGCAGCCCCGACCCTCAGCACTGCCTGTCCCAGACCTGAGCCCCTACATAACTCTAATCCAAGCCCCAGCCTGACCCAGCCCCCATCTTTCGCCCTAATTCCAGCCTGTCACTTTCCTTGCCCCGATTCTCCCGTGCCCCGGCCCTCGGCCATCCCACCACCCACTCTCCCCTCCCCCGACTGAGCTTGTCCCGGTCCTGGTCCCAGCCCCCAACTACAGCCTCAAACCTGACCTCAACTCTTACCCTAGCCTCAGCCCTAACCCTAAACATAGCCCCACCCTGAGCCCCAACTGACCTTTACCCGAATCTGTCTGAAGGTAACTACTGAGGAAGTGCCTCAATGGTCAATACTCACGCAGTGCCTCAATGTAAAGAGGCCAGAATTGACAGCCTCATTGTCAGAGGGTCAGTGACAGTGCTTCACAGTAGTGTCACTGCTGAGGGACTCTCTCACTGTTAGAGTGTCCAGTGGGGTGCACAGTATCAATATACTGAGGTGAGAAATAAGGCAGTGAAACGCGTTTGCAGGACCAGTACTGAGATAGTCTTGGACAGTCAGAGGGTCAGGTTTCAGCGAGGGCTTCGATGTAACGGGATCAGAACTGTGGGATGTCTCCACGATTAGCAGGTCAGCACTGAGCTATTGAAGCACTGTCATCAATACGGAGGCAGTGCTTCTTTCGAAAGATGTCCGAATTGAAAGGACGCCACACAATTAGAGGGTCATGACTGTGACATTATGATCACCGGGTCAGTACTAAGGGACTGCCTTATTGTCGGTGTGTCAGTTCTGAGGCATTGTTCATTTGTCAGAGGGTTCGTCGTCTGGGAATGACTCATTGTCAGAGTTTGTGTTCTGGGGCAGTTCCTCAGTGTAACGGTGTGGGAATTGAGGGTTTGCTACACAGAGAGGGTCAGTGCTAAGGTATTGCAGCTGTATCAGATGATCAGTGCTGAGGCATTGCCTCACGATAAAGTCATCAAAAGTTGGGTAGTGTGAAACGATTACAGTGTCACTGAGACATTGCAGCACTGTGACTTTGTCAGAACTGATGGACTGTTTCATTGTCAGAGGGACATTACTGAGGGATTGAAGCACTGTCAGAGCTTCAGTGCAGAGGGAGTGCTTCATTGTAAGAGGGTCACTACTGCAGGCAAGCATTACTGTCAGACAGAGCCAGTTCCTAATTATGCAGGGGTCAGAACTGGGGCAGTGCCTCATTGTAAGGGCATCAGAATTGATGGCGACCTCACATTTAGAGGGTCAGTCCTGAGGGAGGGCTTCATTATTATTGTGTCAGTACCGAGGGCACTGGCATATTGTCAACTGGTCAGTTCTGAGACAGAGTCTCTTTGTCAGTGCGTCAGCACTGAGGCTGTGCTACAGTGTAATGGTGTCAGAATGGAGGGTTTGACACAGACTGACAGTAAGTACTGAGGTATTTCAGCTCTGTCAGGGTTAGAACCCAGGCAGTACCTCATTAACAAAAGATCACTTCTGCAGCAGTGAGAGAGGGTCAGACTGAAGGAGTGCCTCCTTGTCAGATGGTCAGTTCTGACACACCGCTCCTTTGTCAGAGGGTCATTGGTGAGGCAGTGCCTCTGAGTAATGGGATCAGAATTGTCAGGGTGCCAGGACTGAGCGAGAGCCTCATGATCAAAGGTCAACACTGAGTGAGTATCTTATCAGAGATTCATTCCTGAGGGTGAGCTTCATTGTCAAAGAGTCCATTCTGAGGGAGGGCATCATGTGAGAATACTGAGGGAGATCCTTATTCTCAAACGGGAAATACAGGCTTACAGGAATAGGTGAAGGGGATGGGTCAGATGCGCTGAGGAGGGTCAGTGTGGACTTGGGCTTAATGGCCTGTTTTACACTGTGGATTGAGGTTGTGGGGATTCTATTATTCTGATGAGAGGATCAGAACTGCGTCTGGACTGACATTCCAGTCCTGCCTCAGAACTGATCTTCTGACAGAGCTGCAGTTCCTCAGTACTGATTCTGTAATCGTGAGGCACAACCTCAATCCTGACCCCCGTTTCAATGAGGCACTGGCACAACATTGACGTTCTGACAATGAGGTACTCCCTCAGTACTGACCCAGTGACTGTAATGCACTCCCACGGTTCTGACGCTGTGTCAACGAGGTCTGAAGTCATACGACACCAGGTTATAATCCAACATGTTTATTTGAAAACACACGCTTTTGGAGCCTCACTCCTCCTTCAGTCCAACATCGACACCTCCATATCACGGTAATGAGATCTGACAGTTCTTCGGTTCCTTTGGACGAAACCGCTAATCATGACTCACGATGATGAGGCATATTATCGGGACTGAACATATGATATTTAGGAACCCTTTCAGTGCTGAACATATGATAAGGAAGCATTCCCACAGCTCTGAACCACTGACAGTGCTGTAATACCTCTGGACAGACCCTCTCATCATGTGACACTGCTTCAATTCTGACATCTGCATAATGATGCACTGCCTCAATCCTGACCCTCTGACAATAATGCACTCCCACAGTTCTGACGCTCTGACAATGATGCATTCATTCAATATTTACACTGTGATAGACCTGCAATATCTCAGTAATGGCTGTCCAATCAAGAGGCACATCCTCAATTCTAACCCTTTTACAATGAGGTACTGCTTCAGTGTTGACTCTCTGCGTCTGTGTCATTTTAAACCCAATGTTATATGTCTTCGGAGAGTCCACAAAACCATTTTGAAGTCAAAGTAATCGTTTGAAAGATGGTTAAGTAGTAACAGTGCTGTTTTATTGGTGTTTGTAATAAATTTCAGGTAATTTTTGGATACACCAAACCGCAAAATTACAGAAGGGGAAGGAGGCCATTTAGCCCATCATACCTAGTTGTCTCTATCATCTCATGCAAAACCTTTTTCCGCCTATCACCTGCACACCATTTTCATCCAATGCCCTCTGCACGTCTCCATTGAACCTCATTCATCACATTTAGTGCAGTGCACGCCATAACCTAACTACGCACTGTGTGATAAAGCTCTTCTACGAGCAGGGACATCTTCTCCCGACCTACTCTGTTTCGCTCTCTCACGATTTCAAAAATCCTCAATTCCATCTCCTCTCAGCCTGCTATTGAGAGAGAACAGTCCCAAACTCTTCAAAATATTCTTGTATCTGAAGCTTTTCCTACCTGGAACCATTCTAGTAATAAACAGCACATCAAAGTATTTGCCTTTTTCCTATAATGTGCAGGCCACAGCTGTGC
>NW_025981724.1:0-5234 GCF_021869965.1 Rhincodon typus | reverse complement strand
CTCATGATTTTGTAGACCTCAATCAGGTCCCCCCTCAACCTCCGTCTTTCTAATGTAAATAATCCTAATCTACTCAACCTCTCTTCATAGCTAGCGCCCTCCATACCAGGCAACATCCTGGTGAACCTCCTCTGCACCCTCTCCAAAGCATCCACATCCTTTTGGTAATGTGGTGACCAGAACTGTATGCAGTATTCCAAATGTGGTCGAACCAAAGTCCTATTCAACTGTAACATGACCTGCCAACTCTTGTACTCAATACCCCGTCCAATGAATGAAAACATGCCGTATGCCTTCTTGACCACTCTATCGACCTGCGTTGCCACCTTCAGGGTAGAGTGGACCTGAACATCCAGATCTCTCTCTGCATCAATTTTCCCCAGGGCCAAGTCCAGAGTCCCATGGCCGCAGAACCTTCTGACAGAGAAATATATTCCACGCACGTCTGTCCTGATCCCTAATTTTAAAACTGTGCCCTTTGACCATCCTCGCTCTGGGCTGACCCACAAGTGGAGACTGAGTGATGGAGTCACACAGCAGGGAAACAGCCCAACGCCGACCCAGATACCCTAAATCAATCGCGTCCCATTTGCCAGCTTCGGCCCATATCCCTCTAAACCCTTCCTATCCATATACCCTTCCAGATGCCTTTTAAATGCTGTAATTGTACCAGCCTCCACCACTTCCTCTGGCAGCTCATTCCATACACGCACCACCCTGTTTGTATGTTATGATCTGCCTGTACTGCACATAAAACAACATTTTCCACTGCACCTAGATACATGTGACACTAATAAATCAAATAAAATTAAAAATGTGGCCCCTCACATGCCTTTTAAATCCCTCCCCTCTCACCTTAAACCTATGCCCCTCTAGTTTTGGACTCCCCTACCCTGGGGGAAAAGACCTTAACTATTCACCCTGTCCATGCCCCTCATGAGTTTATAAACCTGTACAAGGTCACCCCTCAGCCTCCGACACTCCAGGGAAAATAGCCCCAGCTCAAACCCTCCAACCCTGGCAACATCCTTGTCAATCTTTTCCGAACCCTTTCAAGTTTCACAACATCCTTCCTATAGCAGGGAGACCAGAATTGAACACAGTATTCCAAAAGTGGCCCTAACCAATGTCCTGTACAGCCGCAACATGACCCTCCCAACTCCTATACTCAATGCACTGACCAATAAAGTCAAGCGTACCAAACACCTTCTTCACCGCCCTGTCTACCTGCGACTCCACTTTCAAGGAACTATGAACCTGCTCCCCAAGGTCTCTTTGTTCAGCAACACTTCCCAGGACCTGACCATTAAGTGTATAAGTCCTGCCCTGGTTTGCCTTCCCAAAATGCAGCACCTCACATTTATCTAAAGTAAACTCCATCTGCCGCTCCTCGGCCCTTCAGCCCATCTGTTCAAGATCCTGTTGTACTCTGAGGTAACCTCCTTCGCCGTCCACTACAGCCTCCAATTTCGGTGCCATCTGCAGACTTCCTAACCATAACCTCCTATGTTCACATCCAAACTGATTGTGTAAATGACTAAAAGCTGTAGACCCAGCACCGATCCTTGTGGCACACATCCTTTCCCCATCACTTTATCAAGCCCACTCTGACTCTGAGACTCGAATCGAGTCACCCGTCATTGTCTAAACCCCTTCCACCCCTACCACCGTCACTCCAGATCAACCTTTACAGAACTGGGGGTGACAGGGGGCCGGGATCCCTCGGAGAGCTAGTACACACACACGTGATGGGCCGAACAGCCTCCTGCGACGGAACAGTCTGGTGATACCGTGCCGCAGGAGGGATGCAGAGCTCAGCGATGGATGGAGAGTTCCCTTCCGATCGCTGACGGATCTAGAGAGGAGGAGGAAGCCCGAATTCAAGACAGCAGGATGAGGTTAAGGAGCCCGTTCTCGAAAACGAGAGGAGCAGGGAGCATCTGTAACTCGCACCCTCTCCAAAAAACCAACGGGAAGGGTAGAGGGATCCAACTGTTGATTTCAAAGCCCAGGTTTTGGTTTCTCATTAGATTGGACGCTTGAAGAATCAAAGGGATGCCTATTGTGAGCCAGCTTCAGGTTCCTTTCCTCAACCTTTCCTCTCTCTTCTCTCTCTCTGGAAATGGCCATCATCTTCGTCTGGAGAGTAACCTACAGGGGGAGGTGATGACCTAGTGGTATAATCGCTGGACTGTTAACCCAGAGACCCAGATAATGTTCTGGGGACCCAGGTTCGAATCCCGCCACGGCAGATGGTGGAATTTGAATTCAATAAAAATATCTGGAATTAAGAATCTAATGACGACCGTGAATCCATTGTTGGAAAAATCCATCTGGTTCACTAATGTCCTTTCGGGAAGGAAACTGCCATCCTTACCTGGTCTGGGCCTACATGTGACTCCAGACCCACAGCAAGGTGGTTGACTCTTAACTGCCCTCTGGGCAATTAGGGATGGGGCAATAAATGCTACCTGGCCAGCGACACCCTCATCCCGTGAATGAATAAAATAAATGTAACCTTTCCCTACCGGTGCCTCTTGAGGTGCAGATGCACTCCCGGGTTGACCGACCCACAAGTCTTGGCCGTATGAGTGACGGGGGGGGAGGGGGGAGGGGTCCCTGATGAATTTCATGTCATCCACCCACCCCCCGCCCCGGCTGTGCGACTAGTCCAGCTGTCACATGACCGGCCTCTTCACCACGATCCTGTGACCAATCTGCAACATTGGACTCATCAACCGATTTTTTTTTTTCCCCGCCATATTTCGACAGGTGATGACCCACTCTGAGGATGCCCTGGTCAGTCGGGTCTCCTTCCCGGTCACCAACAAGATGGTCCAAGATGGAGTCACGTGCAACGCCACCAACAAATACGGCTCGACCCAGCGACGCTTCCATTTGGCGATTGGTTAGTCTGCGCCATCTTGGGTTGGGGTTCAGCCGATTGGCTGTGCTGGCAATGCTACCCTCTGACCTTTGTGGGCATGACAGTCTCGGGCACTGCCCCAGGCCTGTGTACAGTCAAGAGGCACACAATGCCTTTGGTAGTCTTAGAGTCATGGAGGTCTACAGCATGGAACCAGGCCCTTCGGCCCAACCTGCCGGTGCTACCCAGTTTTTTTGCCTCCCATTTGCCTGTGTTGGGTCCATACCTCTCCATACCCCATCCCATTCATGTACCTGTCTACGTGTTTCTTAAATGACAATATTGTACTCGCTTCCCCCAGCACCTCTGGTAGCCCATTCCGGACACTCACCACCCTCTGTGTGAACAAAATTGTCCCTCTGGACCCTCTTGTATCTCTCCCTTCTCACCTTAAACCTATGCCATCTGGTTATAGATTCCACTACCCTGGGGAAAGGCTGTTGGCTATTGACCTTACCTATGCCTCACATGATTTTATAGATCTCTATAAGGCCACCCCTCAGTTTCCTACACTTCAGGGAGAAAAGTCCCAGCCTATCCAATCTCTCCTTCTAACTCAAAGCTTCCAGTCCAGGAAACATCCTAGTCTATCTTTTCTGCACTCTTCCTAGTTTCATAATACCATTTCTACAGTAGGGCAACTAGGACTCCACATGTGGCCTTAGCAGCGTCTTGTACAACCACAACAAGATGTTCCATATCGTACACTCAATGCTCTGACCGATGAAAGTAAGAATGTCGAAAGCCTTCCTCAATGCCTTGTCTACCTGTGAGTCTATTTCAAGGAGCTATCAACCTGTACCCCTAGATCTCTTCGTTCTATAACAGTCCATAGGGCCCTACCATTGACGGTGTAGTTCTTGTCCTGCTTTGACCTCCCAAAATGCAACACCTTGCATCTATCTAAGTGGACGATGCTGACTTGTGGATTTGAAATGGCCTGTTGTTATTCAACAAGAGTGGGCATGATCCCAATATGTTTGACCCCATCACCCAACTACAGACAGTGAGAAAAGATGTGCCCAGTAACTCTGCCCATCCAAGTGAAGTTGGCACTTATCGTTGTCTTGCAATCAAGGTTCTTATTTTCTGAGAATGTCCCTCTTCTGTAGATATCCTGCGATGGTGTATCGTCGAACACGAGTCACTAAATATGCCCAAGAAACAGTTCAGGGCAGCACAGATCTGTTGGCAGCGAACGACCTGAAAAAAGCCATTAGCCAGTCCCACAGACTGGGTCAGAGATGAGTAACTCCCCTCCTGACTCCCCCCCAAAGCCTGTCCCACCATCGACAAGGCACAAGTCAGGAGTGGGATGGAATACTCCCCACTTGCCCTGGATGGGGGCAGCTCCAACAACACTCGAGAAGCTCGACACCATCCAGGACAAAGCAGCCCCCACTCGATTGGCACCACATCCACAAACATCCCACTCCCTCCCCCACCGACGCTTAGTCGCAGCAGTCTGTTTGAGCTCCAGCAACACTCAAAATGTTTCATCAGTTATTCAGACTGTCTGTCTAAGAGTGATCCCAGTAAAATGTTAAATCTATGCTTTTTTTTCTTTTCCTTTTGCAGTAAAACCCACCACAGCGCCTCCACAGACATCAGGAGGTAAGGATGTGAATTTAATGATTAGCACCGTTAAGCCATCCTCATATGCAAAAGGTCAGACCTCCCAAACTATGGTCTCCTCCAAGTTGTGCAGTAGTCTGCATTCACTCTTCGGGCCTAGTATTTATTGTCCCTGTCCCTAGTTGCCCCCTTTGAGAAGGTGGGGGTGAGCTGCCTCCTTGACCCACTGCAGTCCATGTGTTATAGGGTTGACCCACAATGCCCCTTAGGGAGGGAATTCCGGGATTCTGACCCAGCGACACCGAAGGGACAGGGATATATTTCCCAAGTCAGGATGGGGAGTGGCTCGGAGGGGAACTTGCAGGGGGCTGGTGTTCCCATGTATCTGCTGCCCCTTGTCCTTCCAGATGGAAGTGGTCGTGGGTTTGGAAGGTGCTGCCTGAGGATCTTTGGTGAGTTTCTGCAGCGCATCTTGTAGATGGTACACACTGCTGTGACTGAGCGTCGGTGGGGGGAGGGAGTGGGATGTTTGTGGATGTGGTGCCAATTGAGCGGGGGCTGCTTTGTCCTGGATGGTGTCGAGCTTCTTGAGTGTTGTTGGGGCTGCACTCATCGAGTATTCTATAACACTCCCCGGGGCCCTGGCATTGACTGTGTAACTCCTGCCCTGGTTTGCTTCACCAAAATACAACACCTTGCATTTACCTGAATGAAACTCCATCTGCCCTTCCTC
>NW_025981723.1:0-5234 GCF_021869965.1 Rhincodon typus | reverse complement strand
ACTGGGTCACAGAGAGACTGACACACTATACTGGGTCACAGAGAGACTGACACACTATACTGGGTCACAGAGAGACTGACACACTGTGCTGGGTCACAGAGAGACTGACACACTACACTGGGTCACAGAGAGACTGACACACTACGCTGGGTCACTGAGAGCCCGTCATATCGGGTTACCAAGAGACTGCAGGCCAGGCTGCCAGGAGGCAGTCACGCTAGGTCTAGACGGAGGCCAGGAGTTGAGGACATCATCAAGAAGAAAGAAGAAAATCAAATAACAAAAGAGAGAAGAAATGAGAGAAACAAAGAAAAGAAATGGATAGAGCAGACAAGCTCCACATGAGGTGTCCTACTCTGCCACCATCTTGGATCTGCGTCTTCATTTGAGCAAAATGCAGCTGCCTCACACATTCTAACAGATCTTGCATGCACTATGTGCAAGTATAATTACACACATGCTGGGTCAAATTCCTGGAATTTCCTTCCTAACAGCACCCTGTGTGCTCCTACACTCCATGGATTGCAGCAGATGAAGAACAAGCTTCACCTACACCTTCTCTAGGGCGATTAGAAATGGGCATTGCGCCCATATCTCATGAATGAATAACAAAAATATGTAAAATTTTGCCTGAGCATTTCAATATCACCTGACTTCCTATTGTAATGTTGTTGCCTTTATTTGTTCTTTACATTAAACCATAAGGCATGCGTGCGGAAATAGACCATTCAGCCCATCATGTCTGCTCCACTGAGGAAGGGTCACTGGACCGGAAACGTTAACTCTGATTTCTTCTTCACAGATACTGCCAAACCTGTTGAGCTTCCAGCAACTCCTGTTTTTGTTCCTGATCTATAGCATCCGCAGTTCTTTCGGTTTTGATGTTGCTCCACTATTCAATGAGATTGTGATTGATCTGACAATGTATACCTCCTGCCTTTTCCCCATAAGCCTTGATTCCCTTTCTGATTAAAAATCTATTTCAGCCTTGAATGCACTTGATAGATATTTACTCCATGCATACCCCTTATGGTTTTATAAACCTCTATAAGGTCAACTCCCTGCCTCTGACGCTCCAGGGAAAATAGCCCCAGCCTATTCAGCCTCTCCTTATAGCTCAAGCCCTCCAACCCTCCCAACGTCCTTGTAAATCTTTAGGAGAAAGCAGGGATAGTGTTATTATATGTTCCTTGTATCATAAGGTCACATGTTGGGATGTTTGATGGCTACACAATATTGAGCACCATTCGCAGTTCCTCCAATACTGGAGCCCTCCACATCCAAATGCAGCAAGATATGGTTAAATCCAGGCTCGGGTTGACAAGAGGCAACACGACGCGCAAGGACAAATCTTTAAAGTTAATTAAACAAAGCCCAGTTTCATCGGTGCAAAGAGAGAGTTGGGTTAAAATTGGTTGGGTAGATAGACTTAAAGATATGGTGCTGAGCAAGCAGTGTGAAACACTTAAAGAAACAATTTCAATTTTTTTTTACCAAAAACACATCCCATTGAAAACCAAAAGCTCAGCAAGTTAAATCAATCCTTCTCTGTAAAAGAAAATTATAGGTGACTGTAAGATGGAAAGAGGAGAGTTACAATGTTGCAAAAAATAATAAGTTTGAGAACTAGAAGTGGGTTAGAAACCAACAAAGGGTAATCAAAAAGTTGGAAAATAAAGGAAAGGCACTAGTCCATGAGAAATGCTGAAATCTATTATCAAGGAAGTCTATTTTAACAATGCACTTAGAAAATCATTGCCTCATCAGACAATGTTATTTGGTTTTACAGAAAGTAAATCGTGATTGACAAATTTATTGCAGTTGGAGGTATACCTTGTCGTGGAAATGAACAGGAACCAGTATATCTGCTTTAATTCTGCTAAGCAAAAAAGAACTGTAGGTCTATTACGAAAGCAGAAATTGTTGCAGAACCCCAACAGGTCTGGCAGCATCTGTGGACAGAAAGCACAGTCAACGTTTTGGGGCTGGTGACCTTGCTGCTGTACAGGCAGGCTAAGTCAGTGGTTAACGAGGAATAGATGGAATATAATGTGGGATGTATGAGCTTATTCACTTTGGTTCTAGCAATAGAAAAGCAGAACATTTCTCATGAAAGACATGTAACTTGCAAATGTTGATATTCACAAGAACAGAAAAGGAATGCAGACAGTTTGCAGGCAAGTGCAGCAAACAAATAACAAAGCAGAGAGTATATTTGCGTTTCTTGCAAAGCGACCAGAGTACAAGAATAAAGTCTTTCTATTACTGTTCGTGACTTTTGTAAGTCCTCACCTGGAATACTGTGTGCACTTTTGATCTCTGCAACTATGAAAGGAAATATTTGTATTGGAGGCAGCACCTCAAAGTAATTTGGTCTCTAGGATTAAACAGTCATTTCATTATGAATAAATTGAATTTATATGCTCTGGAGTTTACAAGAATGGGAAGTGGTGTCATCGAATAACAGAAAGTTCTGAAGGGATTTGATAGAGTAGGTACTGAGAAATTGTTTCCCAAAAGTGGAGAATCTAGAGCCACAAGGACCATAGTCTCAGGTTGAGGCCAGTCAGTTAGGACGGAGATAAGGATTTTTTGTGCCTTCAAAGTATTGTGAATCTTGTCAATTATATACCAGAGCCTCCATTAAGAATATATTTTAGATAGATATTTAATCTCTGAAGGAATCAAGGGATATTGAGAGTGGGCCATAAGGAATGGCCATAAGACCATAAAACAAAGGAGCAGAATAAGGCCATTTAGCCCATCGAGTCTAACCCACCATTTGATCATGGCTGATATGTTTCTCAATGCTATTCTCCTACCTTCTCCCCATAGCCCTTGATCCCCCTTCTAATCAATAGCCTCTCCACCCATGATTATTAGGAATGAAGGAGTAACCTTGAGGGGCAGAATAGCCTCCACTTGCACCAATTTCCCATGCTCCAATGGTCCAGTTTTCAGGGTGATTCCAGAAGGAAAGTTTAATAAAGCTTGCAAATGACTCATCCCGGTGCAAACTCTCAAAATGGAGCCGCATGAACTTGTGCAAAGGTTTTGGGAGAAGGACACAACTGATTCCTATTAATTATGACAACAATGCCATCGGGTGGCCAAAATAGAGATGACATGAATGTAACTACCAGAGAAAAGCCATAAAGTGGAGGTGTCAGTTTTGGACTGGGGTTAACAAGGTCAGAAATCACGCATGAAGTCACCTGATGAAGGGGCTACGCTCCGAAAGCTTGTGTTTTCAAATAAACCTGTTGGACTATAACCTGGTGATTTCTGACCTTGTCCACCTGAGAAAGAATATCTGAACTAGATTCATACGATTACAGAATTTTACAGTACAGAAAGAAGTCATTCGATCTATCCTGCCTCTATTGGCCCCTGAAAGAGTGACCCAGCTAGCCCCATTCTTCAGCCCTATCTCTTGAGCCCTTTAAATTCATCACTAAAATCAGGAAATGCTGGAAATACTCAACCGCTCAGTGAACAGCTACAGACAAAGAAATAGAACTAACTCTTCAGGGATATAGCCTTTTCACGTATGAGGTCTGACCTGCTGAGGTTTTCCAAGAGTAAAAGCCCACTGTGTTTGATTCCTAGTGCAATGCAGTAGTGAGTCACTGAAGGAAGAGGCTGTGGGCTTGACACCCAATCGGTGGTGATTAACATGATCCATGTCCATAGATTCAATCGTACTTAGTATAATGTTTAGTTTGCCATAGTCATCCACCTCTGCTGTAAGCGCCTTTGTATAGAGCCTGTGACAGCCATTCAACAAATCACTTGAAACCATGAATCACAGAATCACAATATTATTACGGCGCAGAAAGAGGCCATTCAGCCCATCGTGCCTGCACCGATTCTATTATCTAGTGCCAATCTCCTGCCTTTTCCCCGTATCCCTGCTCACAATTTCAGTCCAAGTAGTCATCCAATACCCTCTTGAATGAGTTAACTGAATACACCAATTTCAGTGCATTCTATACCCCAACTGCTTGCTATGTGACAAAAGTTTTTTTCTCACATCACTCTTGCTTTATTTCGCAAATCATTTTAAACCTACACCCTCTTGCTCTTTCTTCTTTCATGAATAGGACCAGGATGTTGCCTGGAATGTAGGGTTTGAGATATAGGGAGAGGCTGGAGAAGCTGGAACTTTTTCACTGGAGCATGAGAGGTTGAGGGGTGACCCTATAGAAGTTTATAAAATCATGAAGGGAATAGATAAGATGAATAGCAAGAGTCTTTTCTCTAAGGCGGGAGAGTTCAAAACTAGGGGGCATGTTTTTAAGATGAGAGGAGAAAGATTTCAAAAGGACATTTTTACAGAGTGTGGTTCGTGCGTGGACTGAACTGCTGGAATAAGTGATGAATGCAGGTACTGTTAAAATGGTTAAAACACATTTAGATAATTACATGAGTAGGAAAAGTTTGGAGAGATATGGGCCAACTGGCCAGGCAGGTGGGACTAGTTTAGTTTGGGAACATGGTTGGACCAAAGGGTCTATTTCCATGTTGTATGACTCTATGGCTCTATCTAGGCTGTCCAGCCCACTCATGAATGTGGAAATCTCTGTCAGATCTCCTCTCTTCTTCTCTCCAAGGAGAACCATCTCAACTGCTTAAATCTATCCTCATAACTGAAGTTTTTCATTCCTGGAACCTTTATTGTATATCACGTTCACACTCAGTCTCCAATGCATTCACATCCCTCCTATAATGTGGTGCCCAGTACTGTACACAATACTCCAGCTGAGGTCCAACAATTGTCTTATACAAGTTCAGCATTACTGCCTTTCTCTTGTACTCTATGGCCCTATTCAAGTCAAGTCACCATAGTCCTACCAGACATAGGGCTGGTCTCTCATCAGAGAGAGAGATGACCATACCTCACCGAGCAGAGAGTTTGAGAAGGAGAGTCCTTTGTGGTAACCTTGGGGATTGAACCCATGCTGTTGGCATCACACTGCTTTGCAAACCAACCATCTAGCCAACTGAGCCAAACCGACACCCATGCCCCTATTAATAAAGTTCAGGACATTATTACTCTGTCCACCAGAGATAGTAGGAACTGCAGATGCTGGAGAATCTGAGATAATAAGGTGTAGAGCTGGATGAACACAGCAGGCCAAGCAGCATCATAGGAGCAGGAAGGCTGACATTTCGGGCCTAGACCCTTCATCAGAAATTTCTGATGAAGGGTCTAGGCCCAAAACGTCAGCCTT
>NW_025981722.1:0-5234 GCF_021869965.1 Rhincodon typus | reverse complement strand
TCCCTCTTCTATCCGCCTCCCACTCTCTCCCTATTTATTTCAAAACCCCCTTCCCCTCCCCCTTTTCTGATGAAGAGTCTAGGCCCGAAATGTCAGCCTCTCTGCTCCTATGATGCTGCTTGGCCTGCTGTGTTCATCCAGCCCTGCACCTTGTTGTCTCGGATTCTCCAGCATCTGCAGTTCCTACTATCTCTGCTTCACAGCAGGATTGTTTATTGAATAATCACAACAGTAGTTTGCATGCTTATAATGTGAAACATTCTAAAGTACTAGCCAGAAAGGTAAACAGACAAAAATGGCTTCCAACCAAAGAATGAAGCATTAGAATGGTGACCAAAAGTCATATGACCTGCATCATGAGACATACTCTCTGCACACATTCATCTTGAACCCAGTTCAATAAAGGCACAGCACACCTAAGACTGTCATCCTGTGAGTCCTTAACAAGTGTTATGACCAGAACCTGTGTGAGGTTCCCCAATTTGTTATGGTTCCTGATGGGGTATCCCAATTATTAACCTCCTGGAAGAGGAGATGAACTGGTTCCCATTGGTTATTCACTCATCCTTTCATTGATTGCAATGTGGTTAATTTAAGAAGGCTCCCTTGTGGATACCCTCTTCCCAGATCCAAATTAAATGTTGTTGTTTAGGAACCAATTTAACCAGGCTTCCTTGAATAACAAAAAGAATGAGTTTATTGATTACTAAATTTATGGAGAAATGGTAATACGACACATACCTTTTATTTCTAATCTGTGTGTATGTTGAAAAAGATAAAACTTTAAAAATACAATCAATCTGTGATTGTTTGTGAAGATCAGATAAGATGATGTTGTGATTGTTATTGGATGGCACTGACAGCATTTATGTTGAGAGTTAAACGTTGATTTTTGAGACTCTTCGATGATGCTTCTGACAAATGGTACTGGAGAGACAGATAGTAGAGAGATGTTGGATGAAGATTCAGTTCATGGAACTATATCTAGAACAGGTTGGAAATGTCAAGTCTAAAGGAGAAATTGCTTTGTAACTACTGCAATGAGAATGGCAGAAAGACAACATCAAATGAATATGAAGTGTCAGGTCAATGTTGGTGCTTTCTTCAACATTAACAGCTCCGCAGACCTGTAAAGTTACAAGAAATGGTGATTCAAAAACAAAAGATGAAGCTGAGGCTTTGTGAAGGAATAGTGCTCATCCTAAGAGGACAGTTTAGTGTGAGAGTCCAATATGGCAAGAATGAAGATCTGGAGTTTCAGATACTAGATGTTACGACACTAAACCCACTCATCTTTGCAGAAGCAAGTCAAAATCTCAGACTAATAATCCTAAATGTGCTTGAAGGAAGTCATTGAAGTTTTGCAGGCCTCATTGACTTGATAAACAAATGAACAAAGAGTGAGACAGAAACTAAAGGAAAGTGGTGTAAATCAGCAGAGCCTGCACAAATGATTTCAAACCAGAACGAGAGTGCATTATTCTTACCAACAGGTGTTGGAGGAAAAGTTGATAACCCCCTATGAACCATCACAAGACCCAAACACTTTACAAATAAAAACCGAAAGTGCTGTGAATCAGGAACAAAAACAAAGTTGCTGGAAAAGCTCAGCAGGTCTGGCAGCATCTGTGAAGGAAAAAAAGAGTTAATGTTTCGGTTTCAGTGACCTTTCCTCAGAACATTCCTCAGAAATTGCAGCAAAAGTAGATCACATAGTCCGTCAAGTGTTCTCTACCATTTAATATGATCATGGCTGATAATACCTTTCTTTCTCACTCCCTATATTTCTCAATTCCCCAAAAGATCAATAATCTTGTCCATCCTAGCCATCAAAATATTCAATGATGAGCATCCACATCCCTCTGTAGTAGAGAATTCCAAATATTCACAAGTGTCTCAAAATAAATTTCTCCATATTTCAGATCTAAATCCTCAATCCTTACCTTGTGGTTGTGCCAGCTGAGCTAGATTCCCCAGCTATAGGAATCAATTTTTCAGTGTTCTGAGGAAGGGTCACTGGACCTGAAATATTAACTCTGTTTTTTCCTTCACAGATACTGCCAGATCCTGCTGAGCTTTTCCAGCAACTCTGTTTTTGTTCCAAAAACTTTACATGTATGGTACTCATGATCTCTAAAGAAATTATAAAGCTCTGATCACTGCATTTGGTACACTGTGAGGGGGTTTTAGGCCCTGAATCTAAGTAAGGATGTGCTTGGAATGATCCTGGGAATAAAGGGCTTGTCATGTGAGGACTCTGGGTTGGTACTCAATAGGGTTTAAACGATGAAGGGAAATTTCATTGAAACTTAAAGAATACTGAGATGCCTGGATAGAGTGGACATGGAGAAGAGGTTTCCACCAATACATATAGTTCTCCTACAATGCGATAGTTGCATTCTTGTATGACCTCGTGCTATAGAAAAATCACATTATAGGGAAATCGCTAGACGTGAACAGCAGAAAGTTCACTTTATTCAAACAGTGTCCACTATTCATCAACCATGTTACAGCCAATTTGTGTTAACGAAACACACGTTATAGCAGAACTACTTGTAGGAGAGGCTAGGACTCAATGGCCTAGAGTGAAGGGATGACCCTTTAGAATTGAGATGAGGAGGAACTTTTTCAGCCAGAGGTTGGTGAATCTGTGGGACTCATTGCCACAAAAGGCTGTGAAAGCCAAGTGTATATCTACCCCGTCTTTTCTGACTAATGTCTTGAAGACTTCAATCATATCACCCCTTAACCGTCTAAATTCTAGGGAGAATAGGCCTAATTTGTATAATCTCTCCTTATAACTTAACCCCTGAAGAACAGGTATCATTCTTGTAAACTTATTGTTCTGGGGACCCAGTTTTGAATCTCACCATGGCAGATGGTGGAATTTGAACTCAATAGAACAAAATCTGGAAATAAGAATATATTGATGACGATGAAATCATTGTTAATTGTCAAAAAAACCCATCTGCTTCACTAATGTCCTTCAGGAAAAAAATCTGCCATCCTTACCTGGTCTGGCCTACATATGACTCTAGACCCACTGCAATATGGTTGACTCTCAGTTGCCTTCTGAAATGGCCAAGCAAGTGATTCAGTTGTACCAATCCCTGCAAAGTCTCAAAGAATTAAAACCGGATGGATTACCTGGTATTGACCTCGGCGCCAGAAAAGACAACGGCAGAAACAGTCCTGTTGACCCTGCAAAGTCCTCCTCACTAACATTTGGGCGCTAGTGCCAAAAGTGGGAGAGCTGTCTCACAGACTAGTCAAGCAATAGCCTCACATAGTCATACTCACAAAATCATACCTTACAGACACCACCATCACTACCCCTGGATATGTCTCACCGGCAGGACAGACCCAGCAGACGTGGCAGTGCAGTGGTATACAGTCAGGACGGAGTTGCTCTGGGCATCCTCAACATTGACTCCAGATCTCATGAAGTTGTATGGCTTCAGGTTAAACATGGGCAAGGAAACCTCCTGTTGATTACTGTGAACCGTCCTCCCTCAGCTGATGAATTGGTACTCCTCCATGTTGAACAACATTTAGAGGAAGCACTGAGGATCTCAAGGGCACAAAATGTACTCTGGATTGGGGGATTTCATGTCCACCATCAAGAGTGGATCAGCAGCAGTACTACAGATTGAGCTGGTTGAGTCCGAAAGAACACAGCTGTTGGGCTGGGTCTGTGGCAGGTGGTGAGGGAGCCAAAAAAAGGGAAAAACATACTTGACCTCATCCTTACCAATCTTCTAGCTGCAGATGCTTCTGTCCATGACAGTATCGGTAAAAGTGAACATCACACAGTCCTTGGCGAGATCAAATCCTGTCTTCCTATTGAAATTAACGTCCATCGTGTTGTGTGGCATCATCACCGTGCTAAATAGGACAGACTTCACACAGATCTAGCAACTCAAGACTTAGCACCCATGAGGCATTGTGGGTCATCAACAGCAGCAGAATTGTACTCCAGTGCAGGAGGGCATGTCAGGAGCAGCACCAGGCATACCCAAAGATGAGGTGTCAACCTGGTAAAGACGCCAAACAGCATATGCAGCAAGTGATAGATTTAGCTAAGTGATCCCACAACCCATGGATCAGATGTAACGTTTGCAGGCCCGCCACATTCAGTTGTAAATGGTAGTGGACAATTAAACAACTGACTGGAGGAGGAGGCTCCACAAATATCCCCATTCTCAATAATGGAAGAGCCCAGCACATCAGCCTGATGTTTTCACAACAATCTTCAGAAGTGCCAAGTGGATGGTCCATCTCAGCCTCCTCCAGTGGTCCCCAGCATTACAGATACCAGTCTTTAACCAATTCAATTCACTCCATGTTGGTGGCACTGCATACTGTAAAGGCTACAGGCCTTGACAACATTTCTGGCAATAGTACTGAAGACTTGTACTCCAAAACTTGCCACTCCCCTAGCCAAGCTCTTCCAGTACAGTTACAATACTAGCATCTACCCGACAATGTGGAATATTGACCAAGAATGTCTTGTACATAAAAAGCAGGCCAAGTCAACCCAGCTCCTGACCTCATTACAGCCTTTGTTCAAACATGGACAAAAGAACTGAATTCCAGTGGTGAGGTGAGAGTGACAGCCCTTGAAGTCATTGGCTGCATTCGACCAAATGTTGCATCAAGGAGCCCTACCAAAACTGGAATCAATGAGTATCAGGGGACAAACTCTCCGGTGGTTAGAGTCATACCTGACACATAGAAAGATAATCATCGTTGTTGGAGGTCGGTCATCTCAGCTCCAGGACATCTCTGAAGGACTTCCTCAGGGTACTTCTCGAGGGCAACTAAGGACGGACAATAAATGCTGGCCAGCCAGCGACTCCCACATCCCACAAAATGAATACATTAAAAAAAAACTCACTACTCCCTCCAAGGCCAATATATATGTGATGTTCACTGGTGGTTTAACACATACCTTCAAAGCTTTTGAAGTTTCTGCAGTCTGTCAACAATTTGATTTTATCAACAGGAAAGCTGTATGAGAATGAGAATTCGTCAAATTATATCTTTTGTTTAACAATGGTGTCTTTGTTTTGTCCCTTACAACTTTTTATCTCAGCAGAGTGTTTGGCACCTTTTGTGTGAATGTGTTTTAGTTGGGATTAAAAGATAATACAGTTCTAATTCCAGATTATAGTTTTGGTATTAATCAGTTTTGCCATTTGTTTATAGAAATGTGTTGCTTATAATAATGAATA
>NW_025981721.1:0-5235 GCF_021869965.1 Rhincodon typus | reverse complement strand
ACCTTTACTGGCTCCATCTCCGCCTCTTTGACCTGTCTGTCTCCTCTTCACCTATCTTCTCCGCTATCCATCTTCTATCCGCCTCCCCCTCTCTCCCTATTTATTTCAGAACCCCCTTCCCCTCCCCCATTTCTGAAGAAGGGTCTCGGCCCGAAACGTCAGCTTTCCTGCTCCTCTGATGCTGCTTAGCCTGCTGTGTTCATCCAGCTCTGCACCTTGTTATCACTGCGAATGATAATGGGTTAAAGGTTTCTCCTCAAATAGGTTCTGTGCAACTCATGTTGAAAGATGACTTGAATAAGGCACTTTCAGTTAAAGTGGCTTTTCACGTGTTTATTGCTGTTCATATGTAAAGCAATTTTTCTACACTGTAAATACTCCATACAACCTTACACTACAGATAAAGCTGAGTTAATCACTAAACCTTTGCTGAGGTTCCCCATACTCTG
Organism: Rhincodon typus; assembly: GCF_021869965.1. Classification (NCBI taxonomy): domain Eukaryota; kingdom Metazoa; phylum Chordata; class Chondrichthyes; order Orectolobiformes; family Rhincodontidae; genus Rhincodon; species Rhincodon typus. The sequence continues at coordinate 4,786 of NW_025981721.1, read as the reverse complement.
TGATTATGGGCTGTGAATGAAGATTTAGGGCTGAACCTTAATAGAAATCGGTAGTGTCATTTTTTTGGTGAGTTTCATGGAGGTTTTCTCTCTGTGAGTCCTAGCAGGTTTCCTTACGCTAGCCTCTCAAACAGACCTCATTAACTATGCATCACATATCTCTGATGTCCTGCTCGTCATATTCTCCCCTTTTACCACAGGTGGAAGTACAGGCCACTGCCAGAATCTCACTGGATTCCTGGCACAGATGCCATCTTTAAAGCCCAGTCATATACCAAGTCAGGCATTGGCTCTCTGCAGCTGCCCTTCCTGGTTCCTGTCAATTGCCCCAGAAGATAACTGTCACCCCACTTTGCTGACAGGGACCTGGGATTCCCGGTGGATGGGGTGGGGCGGTCATTGCCCCTGGAGAATGCCCTGAGATGTTGGTGACTGACGGAGGTCTGATTTGGAGTCAGCAGGTTACTGCTCTGACTTTCATGTCAGGAATTGTCTCTGTGTACTTTCTATCCTGAGGGTGGGAGAATGGGAAGCTCCGTATCAATGAGGCCAGGTGATGTCATAATGAAATGTTAATGTATGCTAATCTATGTAAATCAGCCTCTCGCCACTCACTGACGAGAATCACGTCTCACTGTTCAACACTCCATTGGAAAATGGGACTTCTGGCTCTCAATGACAGGAAGCTCCTCATTGCTGATCCCACACAATTCTCCCAACTTTCTCACCAATGCCCCTAAAGTTTAGTGACTGGGAAGATTTCACCCTAAGAAACGGATGGAGGAGCAGGTACTTGATGACTATAGGTGAGGGATAGGAGAGCTACAAATGCCCTCTTTGGTGCTATGTTTTGATACCCCTTAATAATGGTCCTCTGGCAGAGAGATGAGAAGCCCATTGCACATCAAAGTACTGAGTGGCTGCCAGCTACCTGCTCAGAGATCCAGCTCTCTTTAGTTGCCACCTTAGTTGCCCTGGAGATGGTAGTAGCAAGCTGTCTCCTTGAATTCTGGTAGTCTGTATGGTGTAGGTCCACTGTTAGGAAGGGAATTCCAGGATATTGGCTCAGTGACAGTGAAGGAACAGCAATATAGCTCCGAATCAGGATAGTGAGTAGCGTGGAAGGGAATTTGCAGGCAGTGGTGTTGCCATGCAACTTCAACCCTTGTCGAGGTGGTAGAGCTCGTGGTCATGTTGAGCTGCTTCTCTCATGCATACCACAGTGCGGAGCAATTGAGTGGAGGCACAACCAATTAGGGGGCAACCTTAGCCAAAGCTGGGCAGCTCTTAGCAGTTGTTTTAGCACTCATACCGGCAGGAGCCTGGCATCAGGTCAACCTTTGGGCATCCATGATGAAGAAAACCAAAGACCATTCTTGACACATCGTTTCCTTCGTTGAAGCTAAATGAACAGTGGACTAGGCCAATCCCAGCCACTTGAGGCAAAAGAGAAACGAGAAAACATTGGGAGTCCCTGGGTTACTGAGTTCCTCTAAAGTGATTCAATTTTGACAAGTTCCTGTAGTGCGTCAGGAGTTAATAAATACCAGAGTTTACACAAACTCTTGTCAGAGGCAGCAGCTGCCAGTACACCGAGTGAATCCAGGGATGTGTGTTTATAGATCTTGAAATATTTTTAGCAGAACATTACATAACGTCATTCAATCATTCTGCATTTTTTTCAGCCAGGATTCTTTGCAATTTCCCTCTTGGTCTACCTGGGCTCTCCTTCAAAGCTGTTGATTCTACAAATCTTGTGTGGCACGCCAAAAAGTAGCTCATCGTTATCTTACAATGCTCAGAGGTGAAATGCAAAGACAGCTGGTTTTGCCAACTCTTTCTAAGTTTGTGCAAAAATATAGCAGGAAGCTCACGGAACAGAGTGCTTTTCATTTCATATTTGACCATTATATTCAGAGACTAGGTAGGGAATGTCCAAAACAGACACTGAATCTGAGAAGGGAAAATATAACCCTTCATAATTTGTCATCTGACATCCTCCAGTTTCATTCAATCAGGTACTGTTCTTTACTCCAAACGTGAGTAGTCAAAGATGACGGTTTGAATTTTATTAACTCCTCTCTTCTTTCTAATTTATGTATCATCATATAAACGATATGAGCAGGAGTAGTCCACTCAGCGCATGACCTGGCTCTGCCGTTCAGTAACATTAGGGCTGATCTTGTACCTCAGCTTCACCTTCTTGCATTAGCCCTATCATCTTGGATACCCATCTGTCAACCTCCATTTTGAAAGCACAAGCTGTGTCTTAGTGGAATGATGTTCACCTCTAAGTCACAAAGTTCTCGATTCAAATCCCACTCCAGGGCTTGAGCACAAAAATCCACCCTGATGCTGTGGTGCCATACTGAGGGAATGTTGCAAATGTCAGAGGTGGATGAGATATTAAACCAAGGAAGGCCCAGTCTGCCTCTTTTGGTGCATGGAAAAGATTTCATGGCACCACGCTTGCCTTCATTGCTCAGTCCTTTGAGTATAGGTGTTGGGACGTTATGTTGAGGTTGTACAGGACATTGGTGAGGCCTCTTCAGGATTACTGTGTCCAGTTCTGGTCACCCAGTTATAGGGAGGATATTATTAAGCTGGACAGGGTTCAGAAGAGATTTACCAGGATATTGCCAGGTACGGAAGGTTTGAGTTATAAAGAAAGGCTTTTTTCACTGGAGCGTGGGAGGTTGAAAGATGACCTTATAGTGGTTGATAAAATCATGAGGTGTATAGATAGGGTTAATGGTTGGTGCCTTTTCCCTAGGATGGGAGATTTCAAGACTAGGGGGCACATTTTTAAGGTGAGAGGAGAGAGATTTAAAAAAGACATGAGGGGCAGTTTTTTTATACAGAAGGTGGTTCTCATGTGGAATGAACTTCCTGAGGAAGTGGTGGATGTGGGCACAGTTACAACGTTTAAAAGACACTTAGATAAATTATGAATAGGAAAGGTTTGGAGGGATATGGGCCAGGAGCAGGCAAGTGGGACTAGTTTAGTTCGGGATTATGTTCAGCATGGGCTGGTTGGACCAAAGGGTCTGTTTCCGTGCTGTATGACTCCATGACTACGACTTTATGACCCTGGCAGTTCTTCCTAGTGACCTGCGAAATATTTATCCCTCAATCAACACCGCAAAAAAACAGATTATCTGGTCCTTAGCACATTGTTGTTTGGGGAGCTTACTGTGTGTAAATTGGCTGCCATGTTTCTTACATGTTAACACTTTTGTTGACATTTTAAAAGTACCTCAATGGCTATGAAGCACCTTTAGAATATCTGGTGATCATGAAAGGCTCTATAGAAATGCATATATTTCTTTATGTATTCAACAACTGAACCCTTTGAAGGAGACAGTTCCAAAGGTTCTGAATGAAGAAATATTTCCATATCACAGTTTGAAGTGGTCAACCCATAGTCCTGAGATTATGAGCCCCGCGCCCCCCACCAACCCTTGTTCCATATACTCCAGCCAGGAGAAGCAGCTCCCATTATCTTATATATGTATTTTATTTAATTGAGAAGCTTAAGTGAAGGCTGATGTGACAAGCTTGAAAAATGCAGAGGAGACAATGAGATAAATTGAGAAGCAATAATTTGGTGAGAACGAGCTCATCAACTGAAGAGACAAGAGAAAATGGGGAAGGGGAAGATCAAGGATGGGAAAGGATTCTGAAATCCAATTGAAGTGGAACATGAGGCAGAGATAACAGTTGATACGTGAAAGCTTTGTAACTTCACAGCACTAATGTTTTTTAAAACTAATTTCAGTTTGTGAAACACGGCCAACACTCTCTCGCATTGTCCTTGGATACGGGCTTTATTTTATTTCTGCCACATTATGAGCTGCATGACGAAAAGGAACATATTTTGTTTCCATACTTTCTTCCTTTTAAGTTTCCTCTCTGCATTTTATTCTGTAAATAAACAGACACGGATGAGGGTCACTGGCCAAGATTAAAAATGATGGGAATGTTGGAAAAGGTTGAGAGCAGTGGGTTAGGTCACTGTCCTTTCACCTCTGGGGCCAGCATTTAAATCCATACCAGGCTGATGGGGTCAAAAAACATCACTTGGCTGTTGCCCATAAGGGTCCTATGATTCACGAATGTGGACAGTCTCCATCTAACAACAGGCGTGAGTTTACAGCACAGATTGTCACTCAGTAAGGAGGAAGACTGCTGTGAGAAATGGATTGTCAGATTGCTTGGTAGGGGAGCAAAATTCTCAGTATAGGTGGAGTGATTCTGTGTCCTATTAAATCAGGTTAAAGGCATTGTGGGCCCCTAAGTAATGTTTACCTGAACCAGGAGTACATGATGCCAACATTGAGTGTCTACCCACAATGTTGAATACTGGTCCGTCTTTCTCCTGAGCACAAATTTCACCAAAAATAATACTAAAAAAAATACAGAGATAGTAGGAACTGCAGATGCTGGAGAATCTGAGACAACAAGGCGTAGAGCTGGATGAACACAGCAGGCCAAGCAGCATCATAGGAGCAGGAAGGCTGACGTTTCGGGCCTAGACCCTTCTTCAGAAATGGGGGAGGGGAAGGGGTTCTGAAATAAATAGGGAGAGAAGGGGAGGCACATAGAAGATGGATAGAGGAGAAGATAGGTGGAGAGGAGACAGACAGTTCAGAGAGGCGGGGATGGAGCCAGTAAAGGTGAGTGTAGGTGGGGAGGTAGGGAGGAGATAGGTCAGTCCAGGGAGGACGGACAGGTCAAGGGGGTAGGATGAGGTTAGTAGGTAGGAGATGGGGGTGCGGCTTGAGGT
>NW_025981720.1:0-5235 GCF_021869965.1 Rhincodon typus | reverse complement strand
TTCAATCTTCCCAAATGATCTCAGACCACATTGTTGCTAATTCATCCTCTCTTTCAAGACACAATACCCAATCTAGGATGGCTTGCTGTCTAGGTAGTTCCTTGATGTATTGCTAGAGGAAACGATCCCTCGTGTTCCAGGAAATCCTCTTCCATCGCATGGTACAGCTACCAGTTTGGTTAGTGCAATCAATATGCAGATTGAAGTCACCTTTAATAACTGCTGTACCCTTAATGCATGCATCTGTAATTTCCTGTTTGATACAATGCCCAATATCAAAACTACCATTTGGTCTGTACACAAATCCCACTAACATCTTTATCCTTTTTTTTGGTGTTGTGTAGCTCTACCCATACAGATTCCACATGGTCCAGGCTAATGTCCTCCTTCACTAATAGTGTTAATCTCCTCTTCCTTAACCAGTAACACTACCCCATCTCCCCTTTATCTGTTCGGTTCATCTTTCCTGAACATGGAATAATCCTGGATATTGCATTCCCATCCTGGAGTCAGGTCTGTAATCCCCATTACATATCCATCGATAACTGTGTATGCAGTTGATGCATCCACCTTTGGTACAAATGTTCCTTGTATTGAGACAGCCTTCAGGCTCATGTTTTTACCTTCATGGCCCTTGTGGAATCATGGTGGATTTTTGACTTTGGTTTCTATGCGTTCCACTTTTGCCCCTTAGTCCTCTTGTTTCTGTCCTGACTTTACTCCCCTCCAACATCCTGCATTGGTTCCCATTTTCCCCCGCCATATTAGTCTAAACAGACTATAGTCTAAACCCTGTTGCTGTTGGTGTGTTCGCCAAGCTGGGAGGTTTGATAGCAGATGTTTTGTCTCCTTACCAGGTGACATCCTTAGTGCTGCAGAGCCTCCTGTGAAGTGCTGTTCTCTTGTGCCGGTTGGAATTTATCTGGTCTTGTTTTTGCTGCTTCTGGTAGGTGCTGGTTCTGACTGTGCATTGTAATAGCTGGTATATTGGGTCTAATTCAATTTGTTTGTTGATGGAGTCCGCGGATGAATGCCAAGCCTCCAAGAATTTCCTGGCTGTCCTCTGTTTGTTTGGCTTGTCCTACGATAGTCATGTTGTCCCAGTTGAAAGTGCGGTTTTTCTCATCTGTGTGTATTGAAACCAAGGACATCTGGTCATGTCGTTTAGTTGCTAGCTGGTGTTCATGGATGAGAGTTACTAGTTGTCTACGTTTGTTTGTCTCACGTAGTGTTTTGGTCAGTCTCTGCATTGTATCTTGTAAACTACATTTGTCCTGTCCATAGTCTTCCCCAATAGTACCAGCAAACAACTCTTTAATTTGGTTCCTAGCTCCTGATAATGGTCGTCTTTCCTAGTTTTGTCTGTTATTTGTTCTGGCATGGACCACAACAACTGGATCCTCCTGTTCCAATATTCTTGCAAGCTGGTCAGAGATATCCCTTCCCCTGGCACCGGGCAAGCAACGCACCATGTGGGACTCTCGATCTTGTTTACAAAGGATACTATCTTCCCCTAGAATCCCCTACAACTACCACCTGTCTTTTTGATCCCCCCTCTTGAATGGCCTCCTGTACCACGGTGCCGTGGTGAGCTGGCTCATGCTGTCTGCAGCCCGTTTCCTCCTCCACACAGGGAGCAAGTACCTCGTACCTGTTGGACAAAGTCGAGAGCTGAGCCTCCTCAGTTCCTGACTGCAGGATCCCTCTACCTGCCTCACTTACAGTCACACCCTGCTGTCCCTGACCACTTACCAAATTTAAATTACTTAATCTACCAGGTGTGACTGCCTCCTGAAACAAAGCATCCAGGTATATCTCCCTCTCCCGAATGTGCCGCAGTGTTTGAAGCTCCGATTCCAGCTCATCAACTCTGAGCCGAAGTTCCTCGAGCAACCAACACTTGCTGCAGAGATAGTAGCAACTGCCAATGCTGGAGTCTGAGATAACAAGGTGTAGAGCTGGAGGAACGCAGCAGGCCGAGCAGGAAAGCTGACGTTTCAGGTTGGAACCCTTCAGAAATGGGGGAGGGAAGAGGGCTCTGAAATAGAGAGGGGGGTTACAGGGATAGCAGGTAGATAGTGGAGCGGATAGGTGGGACAGAAGACAGACAGGTCAATGAGTCTTGGGATGAATTAGAATTAGAATCCCTACAGTGTGGAAACAGGCCCTTCGGCCCAACAAGTCCACACCGAACCTCAGAGCATCCCACCCAGATCCATTCCCCTATGACCCACCTAATATACACCCTCTACCTCCCTGAACACTACGGGCAATTTAGCATGGCCAATCCACCTAACCTGCACATCTTTGGACTGTGGGAGGAAACCGGAGCACCCGGAGGAAACCCACGCAGACACGGGGAGAATGTGCAAACTCCACACAGACAGTCGCCCGAGGCTGGAATCGAACACAGGTCCCTGGCACTGAGGCAGCAGTGCTAACCACTGTGCCACCGTGTCGCCCGAGAGGTGGAGGTGGGGAGATTTTGAAGCTAGTGAAGTCCACATTGAGATCATTGGGTTGTAGGCTCCCAAGGCGGAATATGAGGTGCTGTTTCTCCAGTTTCCAGGTGGTATCTACAGGAGACCCAGGATGGACATGTCGTCCAAGGAGTGAGAGGGGGAGTTGAAGTGGTTCGCGACTGGAAGGTGTTGTCGTTTGTTGCAAACCAAGCGTAGGTGCTCGACAAAGCGGTCTCCAAGCCTCTGCGTGGTCTCCCCGATGTAGAGGAGGCCACATCGGGAACAGCGGATACAATATACCACATTAGCAGATGTGCAGGTGAACATGTGTCTGATGTGGCAGGTTTTCTTGGGGCCTGGGATGGGGGTGAGGGAGGTGGTGTAGGGGCAGGTGTAGCACTTCCTGCGGTTGCAGGGAAATGTATCGGGGATGGTGGGGCTGGTAGGGAGTGTGGAGCGGACAAGGGAGTCACGGAGAGAGCGGAAGGCAGATAAAGGTGGGGAGGGAAAAATGTCCTTGGGTGGTGGGGTCAGATCACAGGTGGCGGAGGATGATGCGTTGAATCTGGAGGTTGGTGGGGTGGTAAGTGAGGTCAAGGGGGATTCTGTCTTTGTTCTTATTGCGGGGACGTGGTGTGAGGGCAGAGGTGCGGGAAACACAAGAGATGCAGTTGAGAGCAATTTCAACCACTGGAGGCGAAATTGCAGTCCTTGAAATATGAGGGCATCTGGGATGTTCGGGAGTGGAACGCTTCATCTTGGGAGCAGATGTGGCGGAGGAATGGGGAGTAGGGGATCGCATCCTTGCAGGAAGGTGGGTGAGAGGTGGTGTAGTCTAGGTAACTGTGGGAGTTGGTGGGCTTGAAACATATCAGTTTCCAGCTGGTCACCAGAGATGGAGACAGATGTGGTCCCTGCAGTTCGCAATGGGCTCCCACATCATACAGGTGCAACACATCACCTGTCCAGCCATTTCTACTTAATTACTTTATTAATTTATATAATTTATTGAGTTAACTCAATTTGCTGATACTACTTCCCTGGGTTCTTTTTTAAATTTGGCTGGTAGGAAATCTGCACTCATCAGGTCACAGCCTCCCTGTGAAGTCACCCCGGTTTTTTTTGCAGCTAGTGCCCCGAGCTCTGGTAGTTTTATACTAACCTCTGCCCTGCTGCTCCTCCCTCTGACAGCTCCCCGCCAAACAGAAGCAAAAAGAAACAACTGTCCTTATTGACCCTCTACAGAGTCTTTTTGTTTTTCGTTGGGGGAGGAGGAGGAGGGAGGGTGGGAGACACTGCACATGTCGAGTTTCAGGTTTAGCCACTGCCAGGATATATGGATTTACTTAGCCAACAGTCCCCTCGCGGTCTCCCAACTCCCGCTGCTGAACAAGGAAGACTGCAGTCTCACGGTTGTTGTTCAGTCCTTTTGATAAGTACTGTTTTTTTTTCTTACCCCTGTATCTGTGAGCTGTCTGTTGGAAAGTTTCCCCAATAGCACCAGCAAAAACACCACCTGGGACATTGGTTCCAGTCCTGCCCAGGTCCAGACTGTCCAGTTTGTACTGGTCCCACCTCCCCCAGGACCACTTCCAATGTCCCAGGAATTATTTTACTCAGTGTTTTTGTGGGATATAGGCATTGCTGGCTGGGCCAGCTTTTTATTACCAGTCCCTAGTTGCCCCTTGAGAAGGTGGCTGTGAGCTGTCACCTTGAAACTTAGCAGTGATTGGTCCATCTGAATGGCTTGCTCGGCCATTTCAGAGGGCAACTGAGAGCCAACTGCATTGCTGTCAGTCTGGAATCACACGTAGGACATGAATGAAGGGGATGGTTTGTTCAACAATTGACAGATTTACGTGGTCATCAGTAGATTCTTTAAGGTTTTGGAGTAGATTTGTAGCTCAGGTTGTGGGTATTGAGGTTGGTTGGCTCACCGAGCTGGTTTGTTGTTCCGCAGACGTTTCGTTACCGTGCTTGGTAACATCCTCAGTGCAGCCTCCGATGAAGCATCAGTGTGTTTTCCCGCCTGGTTTTTAAACTCTGGGGTCCATTGAGCTGGATTACCTCCCTTCCGGTTTTCCTTCGTAGTGGAGTGTATATGGGATTGAGTTCTATGTGTTTGATGGCTTTCTTCGTGGAGAGCCAGGCTTCTAAAAATTCCCGTGCCTGCCTCTGCTTTGCCTGTCCCAAGTGAATAAGAAAGGTGAATAAAAATACAAGAGTTAAAAAGGCAAATTTGAAACAGTGAAACTGACACTGTTATGAACTTAACACAGGCTAATTACTATGAGTAGTTTCAAACACAGACAAGTAATCAGACTTCCTGACCTTGGGGTTCCCTGCACTGTCACCAACCCACCTTCCCCTCCCTGCGAGCCAAGTTGGATACTTTGGGTCTTGTGCAAATAGGCTCACCACTGGGATAAACACAAATTTGAAATACAGCTGGCTGTTCCCATTTGCTGTAATCGGTGCTTCACTGAAGACTTCAGACGGTGTTCAGTCTGGTTTGAGAACTTGGGTTTTCTTACTTTGTGGTGGTTTTTTGAGCCGGTTTTCACTTCAGGATGTGCCTGAGGCCTTGTCAGTCATGTCGGTGGTTTTTGGAGGTTGTCGGTCGTCAGGTTTGCTGCTCGTGGTCAGTGGCCATTGGTTCCCCTGGTATGGAACAGCCCTGAATCGATAGGTTTCAGGGAGATAGCTGTGCAGGTAGTTCTCAGAGTAGCTGTCGGGGATCCCTCTTCTGTTGGTGAGATAGTAGGAACTGCAG
>NW_025981719.1:0-5236 GCF_021869965.1 Rhincodon typus | reverse complement strand
TCTCTAGGCCCGAAACGTCAGCCTTCCTGCTCCTATGATGCTGCTTGGTCTGCTGTGTTCATCCAGCTCTACGCCTTGTTGTCTCTAGAGGTAAGTACAGTTTTGTTTTTCAGTCCTATGAAGGTCTGATTCTTTATTTAAAGAAAGGGTCAAAAAATCACTTGGAACTGTGAGCTAAAAACAGCCTTTCAAAGAAACCATACAGCCCAATGAGATAATTGCTGCTTATTACTGACTTGGGTTTTTAACACTAGGGAAGTGTGACAATACTATGGCTTTAAGAGGTGTATTTAATCCTGTTTTCTTTTAATTAAGAAGGGTTGAGGCAGAGGTCCAGCATGGTCTGCTTCAAACCAATAAAGTAAACAGCTTGTGAGGCCTTGAAGTTGGAATTGCCTGTGTCTGTGAGGAAAGGGGAAATAATTGCAATTGCCAGGAATGCAATCAGAATCATTAGAAATTGCTAAAATTCAATTGCAAATGAAGCAGCTTTAATTAGAGGTAATGGCAGGGGGCCAAAAAAAAGAACAAAAAGAAAGCGAAAAGGAAATGAAACAGTTTGAATTACAATTAAAAGCAGAAGAAAAAGAAAAAGAAAGGATGGCTCTAGCAGAAGAAATGGAAAAAGACAGAATTTTGAACTTCAGAGGTTAGAACTGAAAACTCAAAGTCAACTTAAAATGGCGGAGGTAGAGGTGAATAGTGATGAGGTAGAGATAAGAGTAGTGATGAGGACAGTGATGGAGAGTAATCCATCATCATAGCCAAACGTCTGATGGGGATCTGTTTAAATATGTCCAAGCATTGCCTAAGTTGAACAAGAAGGATGTAGAAGCCTTTTTTTAAATCTCATTTGAGAAAGTGGTTAAACAAATGAAATGGCTGGTGATCATGGGGGTCAACCATTGTTGATCCAAACAAATTTGGCAGATAGAGATAGTGAGGTATTTGCATCACTATCTGAGGAGGTATCTGGGGAGTATGATGATGTAAAAGATGTCACATGCATATGAGCAGTATCAGAAACCTACAGACATCTACTAGTAATCTAAGGAGGGAAATTGATCAAACATACATAGAGTTTGAAAGGATGAAACAAAGTAATTTTGATAGGTGGATAAGGGCATCGAAACTAGATCAAACATATTTCGCTCTTAGAGAGACAATTGATTTGGAGGAGTTCAAAAATTCATTTCCTGAAGTAATGAGAACTCATGTAGAAAAGCAGAGAGTTAAGACTGCAAGGTTAACAGTGGAAATAGCAGATGATTGAGTTTGGCTGATGACATCAATTTCAATCTGTGATGGATAGAAACTGGGGAAAAGAGAAATCCTCAGGTGTTAAGGGAAATGGAGATTTCATTGAAGATAGTGTACCACAGAGTAAAAAGGAAACTGAAGAAGCGTTTTTACTGTAATAAAGTAGGCCACATGAAGTCACAGCGCTGGTGATTTAGCAAAAAGTGCTGGGAAGATAGATGTGGGAAAACAGCATAAACCAGAGAGTTTTGTTGAAGTGGTAAAGGAATGCACAGAGGAAGCTAAAAAAACTGCAAAAGAATATACAATGTGATCAGGGATTGGTTGGGAAGAAAGTGCCAGATCTCTTTAAATAATTAATTTGTGTGGGTAAGGTTTACTCATGTATGCCAGGAAGAATAGGTAAAGAAATTAAGATTTCAAGAGATATGGGACCCAGTCAATATTTGATGATGAGAGATGAGGAGATATGCAATTCAGAGGGAGTATTGCCAGAAAAAGGTGGTAATACGTGGAATTTATGGTGAGAAGAATAGTGTTATATTATATAAATTGAGGTTGGACAGACTGGTGAAAAGAGGTGAAGTGGTGGTAGGAGTGATAGAGAAATTCTCGGTTCCAGAGATACAGTTTATCCTTGGTAATGATATAACTGGATCACAGGTGGGAGTTATGCCTACTGTGGCAGAACAGCCAGTGGAAAATCAGGCAAGTGAGGTGTTACAGGAACCTCCACCACTTCCTCTTGCAGCTCATACCATAAATGCACCACCTGCTGCATGAAAAAGTTACCCTTAGGACCCTTTCAAATCTTTACACTCTCACCTTAAACCAATGCTCTCTAGTTTCTGACTCCCCCACTCCAGGGAAAATACCTTGTCTATTTATCCTATTTATGTCTCTCATGATTTTATAAAACTCTATAACGTCACCCCTCACCCTTCAACACTCCAGGGAAAATAGCCCCAGCCTATTCAGCCTCTCCCTGTAGCTCAAACCCTCCAACCCTGGCAACATCCTTGTAAATCTTTTCTGAACACTTTCAGGCTTCACAACATCCTTCCTATGGCAGGGAGACCAGAATTCCAAAAGTGGCCTTAACCCTCTACAGTTTGCACGGGTTCAAAAGAAATTGAATGCATGCTCAAAGGCAATAAAATTGAAGTGAGTTGCAGCGAATGGAGTTCACCCATACTAATGGTGCCAAAACCAGATGGTACCCAGTGATTATGAATGGACTATCGCAAAGGCAATAGAATTACAAAATCTGATTCATATCCTATTCCACATTTGGAAGATTATATTGAGAAGTTTGGACAAGCAACTTACATTTCTAAATTGGACTTACTCAGAGGATATTTCATATATTATGTACCTTTATCCAAAAGAGCGAAGGAAACTTCGGCTTTCATGACACCAAATGAATGGTACCACTTTAAAGTCCTGCTATTTGGTATGAAAAATGCACCAGTCACATTTCAAAGACTAATCAATGAGGTCATTTCGGCATTACCCATTTGTGTGGTGTACAGCAACAGTCTGGTGATTTTTAGTCACATATGGAATGAACTTTTGGAGCACCTATCGGAATTATTTGATCGATTTTGGAAGGCAGGCTTGGAAATAAACCTGGCTAAAAGTGAATTTGCAAAAGCCCAACTCACATTCCTGGGCCATGTCATTGGACATGGAAAGATGGCCCCACAGGATGTGAAAACTAAGGTTTTTTGGGGAGTTTCTCATACCATCAACAAAAGAGGGAAGTACTACGATTCTCGGGACTGAGTGTTTTTATCAGAAATACCAAGGGGTTGGCTCCAAAGCCAATAAAGTAAACAGCTTGTGAGGCCTTGGGGTGTTTCGTTTAAAGTTGGAACAATAGAAGCAGCCTGAATGGGTGGGGTCAAGTTCCCACAGAACCAGGATTTTACTTTTTGCTTTCACTAGCTGTTGGGTTGTGAAAGCTGCTACATCTCTCTCTCTCTCTTACAGCTAACAGGTTGGGTTCTCTTCCTGCTGCTAGAATTGCATGTGAGACAATTTATTTTACTGAATTTGCCTTTGCCAAGGATAGAAACATAGAAGGTAGGAGCAGGAGAAGGTCATTCAACCCTTCAAACCTGCTCCGCCATTTTTCATAATCATGGATGATTGTCCAGCTCAACAGCCTAATCCTGCTTTCTACCCATAACCTTTGGTCCCATTTGCCCCAAGTGCTATATTGGTCACCTCTTGAATGTATTTATGGGATGTTACTACAATGGAACAGTGCTGTTTAGCAGTTAAATAACTTGTCATTCTGTTAAGTTTTCCAATAGAGTTATGTTATTCCAGTCTTTTATTTTGTTTGTATTTCAACCATTGTATATGAATAAAGTGTATTTTGCTTTAAGCCTGGTAGTTTGACTAATTAAATTGTATTTGGAACACAACTTGCCTTTAAAATAAGAAAAAGTTAGGGTCTGAGCTATCTCTTTGACATGTTTTGAGGGGGTTTGGTCTGGTCCATAACAGAAGATAAGGCCAGAGGCCACAAGCAGGTTGAGTTCAGAAGAAAAGATCCTTACCAGCAGAGGGTCAATTTAGTTTGGCTGCCTCTGGACCAATAGAGCTGGAAAGAAGATCTGAGCTGTTTTGGCAGTTTAAATAGACAGAGCTGGGAAAAAGTACCCTGAGCCTTTCTGATTGTTCAGTAGGAAAATGTCAGTGAGTTAGTGTTATGAACAGACACCAGGTGAGATTCCCCTTTTTCTTACAGTTCCAGATGGGAAACCTCATAATGGAAGCTCCCTGGTGAGGAAGGATGAACTGGCTGCCCTTCTTTACTTACCATGCTCTTCGTTGGTCGCAATAATGCTAATTTAAAAATCATGCTTTCCCTTACGGACACCTTTCTTCAAAGCCGAATGAAGTTATATTTTTAAAAAGTCATTTAAGCTGGCTTTCTTGAAATAACAATAAAGAGGTTATTAATTAATAAATGGAAGAAGAAGTTGTAATGCAACACGCATACAGAGTGTAGAGAGAAGAGCTGAGACAAATAAGATAAATGTATAAATAATTATGGATCAGTCTCTGAATTCTTCATGAAGAGCAGATATAAATTTGTTACAGCTATCATTGGATGGTGCCAGTCAAGCTGATGTTGAGTTGGATGTAGAATTTTGAGATGTTGCTATTTTAAATTAATTGAAAATAGTCTACCCTGATTTGTTTTGAATTGACTGGCAGTACTCAGAATGAGAGAGGATTTTGCACTTTGTTTTACCTGCAGTGTAGGGGTGTTTAAAATAGCAGTTTTCAAAGCTGTGGTGCTCATGTCATTTTAGTTCCTACACCAGGCTCACTGAACAACAACAGACTCTGACTCATGTTTCAATCAATTTTTAATCCGTTTTCCTTTATACTTGTAAGGGGAAAAAAAAAAACAGACATGCCTGCAAGAGGTGGCATTCTTTGTAAGTGGGGGAGGATGATGAGCTCCCTCGTTATCTCTTATTAAATCTCACTCAGTCTGAAGTTTCCATGACACTTTATAGGTATGACATTTCATTGGCTTTATACAGGGATTTGTCAGATTGTCACTAAATTTACATCCACAGTTTTTATTTTTCTGTAGTTATTCCTTGTTTTAAATCAAATGCATTTTTGATTTAAAAGTAAAAATGTCCATAAATAATTTGAGATTCTGTTCCATTTTTGTAACAGTTGGCCTGTGTCTGTATGTCTCCGGGAGAAGTGGATAGAATTATAAGTAGTGACTATACAGAAAGTCACTGAAAATAAAGGCTGGAAATCTTATCAGTTAAGTAACTAATTTTAAAGTGAAAATGGGATGGATACTTCACTGGGTTTGAGTATCTGTAAAGGACATTGCTGGAAAAGAAAGTTGAATTTTCCTTTAAGATAACAAGGTGTAGAGCTGGATAAACACAGCAGGCCAAGCAGCATCATAGGAGCAGGAAGGCTGATGTTT
>NW_025981718.1:0-5236 GCF_021869965.1 Rhincodon typus | reverse complement strand
GGCCTAGACCCTTCTGATGAAGGGTCTAGGCCCGAAACGTCAGCCTCTCTGCTCCTATGATGCTGCTTGGCCTGCTGTGTTCATCCAGCCCTGCACCTTGTTGTCTCACATTTAATACAAGTTGAGTTTTGTCATTCTTGGATTAGTTAAGAAATAAGCACTCCAGAATCCATACACACCTCGAGATCTTAAATCACCATTGCATGTTTCCACTATTTATGCACCTTTGCAGACATTCAAGAAAACTCTTAAAACTAAGCATTTATTTTTTTCTGGTGGAAGGATGCTAAAAGACATGTTTTAACAATGTTTGCGTATAACTTTTTGACACATTTATTGATGTGCTACGCGCCAATAAAAATAGCTAAAAGTTAAGGAGAGCTTTTATTTAAAGTCATTTTCAGTAATTTTATATTCAGTTCTCACAGGTGATTAAAAATTCTGTTTTTTGGAATTAATAATTTCGTAGCCCCATTAAACAACCTGTACTGGTTACCACTCTGAATTATAATATGGGACATTTTTAAAGCAATAGGTTGCCTAATTTACAGGGTAATGGCAGATGTTACACTATTGAAAAGTTTCTGATTGCTAATGCAACGGCAAGATTGATATTGGCTGTGTTTACATCATCCATCCTTGAATAGTGTTGGAAGAACAAAATAAATCTGAGAGAGCTTAGAATGGAGCTTGCTAATGATGCAGTAGGAATACGTGATTAACCTTTACCAGTTTGGAAATAAACCAGTACAATGAATTGTCCAGTAATGTGCCAGGGTTGGGCATTTAGAAAGTTGTCTCTTAAGTGGGGTCATTTTCAAACACAGTGTTTGGTCCTGCATTACATTGGCTTGAACACGAGTTGTAATCACCAGCAGGCTCTGGTCCAAAGATTACAAAGCACTTGTATGTGTAAGTTTGAAGATCATAGTTATGTGAAGATCATTGCTTTCTACACCTTGTGACATATCACAATCCAGCTACTTGTCTTTGCAGACCATCAGCTGTCTCAAAGGAAAGCTCACAATCAAGGTTCCATGAAAGCGAAAAATAGCAGTCCCCTTCCTTCTGTATTCTACCCATTTCACTTAAAAGAAATACAGAATAATATTTACCAATAATTCTAAAACTCCAGGAGCTATTATGATTCAATTGCCTGCAATAAGGGATATGAATTAAACTGATGAGACCTTTGAGCATTAATTCAATTTGAAAACAGACAGGGTACATTTTTCAAAACCATATTTGCAGTTTGTTTGCACAAACAATTCAAAGCTTAGAATATTTGGGCAGATCTTATAATTTACATTACTAATTAGACTGGCCTCAAAACTTATTTTCACCCTTTTTAATACAATTTTTGTCACATTTTATGCATGTTGCTTATTGGCTTTTAAAATTTTCCCAACCACTGGTTTACCACTAATCTTCGCCACATTGCCTGTTTTCTCTTTTAATTTGATTCTACCCTTAACTACTTTGGTTAGCTGTTGTTGGTTTAACCTTTTCCTAGAATCCTTCTTCCTTACTGGGAATTACCTTTGCTTTGAGTCATAAGCTCTGATCTTACATGTCTTCTATTGTTCCTTAACTGTATTTCTATTAAACTCCTTTCCCAATCCATTCCAGCCAACTCTGTCCTCGTCCCTAAATTCTTACATTTATTTAATTTTAGTACAGTTGTAACTGATCCAAGTTTCTCACTCTCAAACTGAATGCTAAATTCTACCTTGTTAACAGCACTGTTTCCTGAGGGATCTTTTACTTTGGGGTAATTTATCAAACCTGCCTCATTACATGTTACTAGATTCAAAATAGCCTAGTCTCTGTTTGGATCGACAAAATACTGCTCCAAATATACTATATGAAATTTTCTCCATGGTTACCTTTGCCAATTGGATTTTTTCAATCTACTTGAAGATTGAAGTCACATATGATTAATATACTGCCAGTTTTACATGCCTTATTATTTCCTGATTTATTTGTTGTCCTATAAAACAGTCACTGTTAAAGCTATAGACCAGTCCCACCAGTGTTTACTTCCCCTTGTTAATTTCTTACCTCCAGCCATATGGATTCTACATCATAACGACCTTAGGCCATTTCTTCCTATCACGTATGTTTCATCTCGTCCAGCAAAGCTATCTCGACACTCTTCCTTTCAGGCTTGTCCTTTCAAAAAGTCACAAACACTGAATGTTTAGTTCTCAGCTTTGATCACTTTATAACCATGCTTCCATAATGGCTCTAAGCTCATACCCATTAACTTCTGTGCTGTTAATTCATTTATTTTGTTTTGAATATTGCATGCATTTTATGTAAAGAATGATTATTCTTTTTACCACATTTTCCCCACTTTTGACACTATTTGCTGCTGTTGTTTTCTGCTTGTAAAGCCTATCCCAATGTGAGCAGCGTTATCAAAATAGTTCTCCTGCAATGTCACCATATCATTTTGTTTTGTGAGCCTATATACCATCTCTTGAACCTTTCTTCTCTAATCAGTTTTAAGCCCTCTCAACAATCCGAATTATTTGATTTGCTAGGGCACTGGTCCCAGTACAGTTCAAGTGAAGGCTGCCTAACCAGATTAGCTCCCTTCTACCTCATCGCTTGTGACAGTGTTCCCAAGAATGAAACACATTGTTCCAACACCAATATTTAGAGTCATAGAGTCATACAGCACAGAAACAGACACCTTGGTCCAACTCACCCGCGCTGACCAGACATGTCAATCCGACCTAATCCCATTTAACAGCATTTGGCTCATATCCCTCTAAACTCTTCTTGTTCATGTACCTATACAGATGGCTTTTAAACATTGTAATTGTAACCACCTCCACCACTTTCTCTGGCAGCTTGTTCCATGCACGCACCACCCTCTGTGTGAAAAAATTGCCCCAAATGTCCCTTTTAAATATTTCCCCTCTCACCTTAGAGTGATGCCCTTCAGTTTTGGACTTAAACTGTGTATTTACTGCCTAGATTTTATTTACCCTGAGCTGGTTTGCCTGTGGCTCAGGCAGGAATTCTGAGATTATTACCTTGGAGGTTCTGCTTATTCAATTTAGCTCTTAACTGTTCAAAATCTTTCAGTAGAGACTCCTTTTCAATCCTAACAATGTTGTTGGCATTAAAGTGGATGATGACAGAAGGATCTCTCCTCTCCCTCTCCCTGAGGAGATGTCTTTAACCCTGGTACTGGGCAGGTAACACAGCCTTTGTGCCTCCCACTCATGGCTGCTGAAAACAACTATATATCCTCCTGAATGTACAGTCTCCTACCACAACTGCATTCTTATTTCCTCCCTCAACTTGATTGCCTCCTATGGTTCCCTGGTAAGTTTGCTCATCCTCCATGCAGTCCTCACATTTGTCCACATTGCAAGAACCTACAACTGTGGACAATTGCAGGGACAGAGACAGCTCTAGAGCTGCCCCCTTGAGTTCGCAAAGCCATTCATCTCCAGTCACACCCTCCTCTCCTTCAGCACAGTCTAAGTTTGAATGACCTAATCTAATTCATTTCCAAATATGTTTTTGTCACCTCAAGGCCCTTGGAGTTCCAATAATGCTATTTGAGATGGATTCTCAGTGCCAGCTGGGAGGACAGGTGTATCAACATCAGAGTCCTTGACACAGCCAACGGCATAAACATCGAGGCCATCCGGATCCAGCTCACAAGGGCCGATCACATGCTTGGGATGCCTGAGTTCTGAAGAGAGGTTGAGTAGATTAGGATTACTTACATTAGAAAGACGGAGGTTGAGGGGGGACCTGATTGAGGTCTACAAAATCATAAGAGGTATAGACAGGGTGGATAGCAAGAAGCTTTTTCTCAGATTGGTGTCTCAATTACTAGGGGTCACGATTTCAAGGTGAGAGGGGAAAAGTTTAAGGGAGATATGCGTGGAAAGTTCTTTACGCAGACGGTGGTGGGTGCCTGGAACACGTTGCCAGCAGAGGTGGTAGAGGCGGGCACAATAGCGTCATTTAAGATATATCTAGATAGATACATGAATGGGCAGGGAGCAGAGAGATACAGATCCTTGGAAAATAGGTGACAAGTTGAGACGGAGGATCTGGATCGGTGCAGGCTTGGAGGGCCGAAGGGCCTGTTCCTGTGCTGTAATTTTCTTTGTTCTTTGTTCTTTGTTCTAGTTCTGAATGCCAAGGCAAATCATCCTAACCCAGCTCAAGGAAGACACTCAAACATGAGGAGGACAAAGGAAGTGTTTCAAAGACTCCCTGAAGGCTTATCTCAAGAAATGTAACATAGATGTCAATGCCTGGGAGACCCTTGTTCAGTTGTAACTAACTTGGAGGAAGCTCCTGGAACATAATCCATTGAGAACTCCCATTGGTAAGAGGAAATATGGAAAAGGAACCAGATAAAGCACTGCCAACAACCAATTCATTCTCCTAGAAACACTTGCCAAATATGTGGTTGGAGATGCAGCTATAGGATTGGACTCATCAGCCACGCAACGACCCACAGAACTCATAACCAGTGAAATAGAATTTCTTAGGTAGACTTGTTAGCAAGTGATTGCTGATGATCAGGTGCTGGTGAGCCTGTATTTAGAGTCATAGAGCCCAACAGCATGGTGACAGACCTTTCGGCCCAAACTGATCCATGCCGACCAAAATGTCCATCCACGCTCATGCCATTTCCCTGCACTTGGCCCATAGCCTTCTAAACTTTTCCTCTCCACGTAGTCATCCAAATGCCTTTTAAACATTGTTACGTACCTGCCTCAACCACTTTCGCTGGCAGCGCATTCCATATGTGTACCACCCTCTGTGTAAAAGTTGCCCCTCAGGTTCCCATGTATTCTTTCCACTCTTACATTAAACTGCTGCCCTCTAGTCCTCGATTCCGCAGCCCTGGGAAAAAGACTGAGAGCATTGACCCTATCCATGCCTGTCATGATCTTATACACTTCTATAAGATCCCCCCTCAGTCTCCTATGCTCTAAAGATAAAAGCCCTAGCTCGTTCAACCTCTCCCTATAACTCAGTCCTTTGAGTCCTGACAACATCCTAGTACATTTCTTTTGCACTCTTTCCAGTTTAATAACATCCTTCCTATAGCAAGGTGATCAAAACTGAACACAATACTCCAATAAATAATAGGAACTGCAGATGCTGGAGAATCTGAGATAACAAGGTGTAGAGCTGGATGAACACAGCAGGCCAAGCAGCATCAGAGGAGCAGGAAGGCTGACGTTTCTTT
>NW_025981717.1:0-5237 GCF_021869965.1 Rhincodon typus | reverse complement strand
AGAATTTGCTGCAGCCGTTGTGAAATGTAAAATGATTTTCGCCCTTTTCCACACGGGACCAACTGTTCAGAAGGAACAGGTTTTCACTCGTTGTATCAAATGAGGTTTCCCAAGTGAGGCTCAGAGTAAGTTCCACTCATTTGGAGATTGTGTCAATGTTGCTCTGAAGTTTACTGAGCGGAATGGAATCTCCCTGTGTTTTCCTGAGCCTGTGCTCGGTGCATTGAGATGTTTGGCCCCGGTTGGAGGATCTTGCCTCCCAAGGATGGACACGAAGCGGCTGATTGAACATAAGAACATAAGAACTCGGAGCAGGAGTAGGCCGTCCGGCCCTTTGAGCCTGCTCCGCCATTCAATAAGATCATGGGTGATCTTTTCGTGGACTCAGATCCACTTACCCGCGTTCTCACCGTATCCCTTAATTCCTTTATTGTTCAAAAAAAATCTACTTTATCTTTAAAAACGTTTACTGAAGTAGCGTCAACTACTTCACTGGGCAAGGAATTCCATAGATTAACAACCTTCTCGATGAAAAAGTTCCTTCTCAATTCAGTCCTAAATCTGCTCCCTCTAATCTTGAGGCTATGCCCTCTTGTCCGAGCTTCACCTGCCAGTAGAAACATCCTCTCTACTTCTACCTTATCTATTCCCTTCATAATTTTGTATGTTTCGATAAGATCCCCCCTCAATCTTCTGAATTCCAATGAATATAATCCCAATCTATTCAGTCTCTCCTCATAAGCCAACCCTCTCAACTCCGGAATCAACCTAGTGAACTTCCTTTGCATCCCCTCCAGTGCCAGTACATCCTTTCTCAAGTAAGGAGACCAAAACTGCACACAGTACTCCAGGTGTGGCCTCACCAGCACCTTGTACAACTGCAACATAACCTCTCTGCTTTTAATCTCAATCCCTATAGCAATGAAGGACAAAATTCCATTTGCCTTTCTAATTACTTGTTGTACCTGCAGACCTACCTTCTGTGATTCATGCACAAGGGCACCCAGATCCCTCTGCATAGCAGCATGCTGCAACTTTTTACCATTTAAGTCATCATCCTTTTTACTATTACTCCTACTAAAATGTATGACTTCACATTTATTTACATTGTATTCCATCTGCCAGACCTTTGCCCACTCACTCAATGTATCTATGTTCCTCTGCAAAATTTCACAGTCCTCTGCACACTTTGCTCTGCCACTCATCTCAGTGTCATCTGCAAACTTTGACACCCTACACGTGGTCCCCAACTCCAAATCATCTATATAAATTGTAAATAATTGCGGTCCCAACATCGATCCCTGAGGCACACCACTAGTCACTGACTGCCAGCTAGAATAGCACTAATTTATCCCCACTGTTTGCTTCCTGTTAGTCAACCAATCTTCTATCCATGCTAATACTTTACCCTTAACGCCATGCTTCCTTATCTTATGCAGTAGCCTCTTGTGTGGCACCTTGTTGAAGGCCTTTTGGAAATCTAGGTACACCACATCCGCTGGGTCCCCATTGTCCACCTTGCTCGTAATGTCTTCATAGAATTCCAAAAGATTTGTCAAGCATGACCTGCCCTTCATGCTGCGTCGCCCAACGGGACAATTTCTATCAAGATGCCTTGCTATTTCTTCCTTGATAATAGACTCAAGCATCTTCCCCACTACAGAGGTCAAGCTAACCAGTCTATAATTCCCCATCTTTTGTCTACTTCCCTTTTTAAACAGTGGCGTCACATTTGCTGTTTTCCAATCTGCTGGGACTGCCCCAGAGTCCAGCGAATTTTGGAAAATTACTGCCAGTGCACCTGTTATTTCTCCTGCCATCTCGTTTAGTACCCTGGGATGCATTCCATCAGGGCCAGGAGACTTATCAATCTTTAGCTCCATTAGCTCGCCCAACACTACCTCTTCCATAATAATGATTGTTTCCAGGTCCTCACCTACCTTTGTCTCTTTGTCAATTACTGGCATGTTATTAGTGTCCTCCACTGTGAAGAACAATACAAATTACCTGTTCAATGTCTCGGCCATTTCATCATATCCCATAACTGAATTCCCCTTCTCATCCTCTAAAGGGCCAATGTTTACTTTAGCCACTATTTTTCATCTTATATATTTATAGAAACTTTTGCTATCTGTCTTTATATTCTGTGCTAGTTTTTTCTCATGTTCTATCTTACTTTTCTTTATAGCTCTTTTTGTGGTTTTCCGTTGACCTTTAAAGTTTTCCCAATCTTCTAGTTTCATGCTGTATTTGGCCACTTTGTATGCCTTCTCTTTCAATTTGATAGCCTCCCTTATTTCTTTAGACACCCATGGCAAATTACCCCTTTTCTTACAGTCCTTCCTTTTCACTGGAATCTGCAGTGGCCGTTTTCTGCTGGCAGCGGAGGATTGAAGAGTGCGGGGTCAAATCCTACTGCTTGTCCCTGTCTCACTCCGTGTGGAGCAGGGGAAGTGAAAATCATTCATAGGTTTATTTGATTCCAATCTCTTCATACATTTCTATGAATTAAATGAAGGTACATGTTGAGAATAACTGTATTAAAACCTGTATGTCCGGGGTCTGACTGAATAACTGTGGAGCTGACAAAGTTTCGAAGCTATCTCCTGAAGGTACAATCCCGATTGACAATCTTCTGTGTCACCGGAAACGTCGATGAGTAGGAAAACACAAGAGGCATTCCTGGGTAGTCTCAAAACACCAGTCTTTCTTTCAATATCCGAATGCACTGACCAATTGCAAAACAGAAACTGTTAACATTAGGCTCTGCAAAAGCTCCTAATGCCGGGAGTCAGCCTCATTGCGCAGCTGGAGGCCTTTCAGTTTTCAGAACTTATCACCGGTTTATGTGTGATGCTTATATGCAGTAGAGTTCGGGTGTTAGCACGGACATGAACAAGAACGGTAATATTCACAGTGTGAACAACCAACAAAGATAATCACCGTCACTGCTTCACTTCAAGGTCCCTGATTTGTGAAGCCGTGAGTTTTACTAGCAAAGAAAATACATTTGTCGTCAGGAGGCTGCTTCAGTGTCTCCTCTTTTTCTGCTCGATTCACCATGAAGTTCCTTTCTGCTGTTCCACAAGCACTTCTGCTTCTCCTTTCCTTGTATTCTCATCCCTTCATTCACAGTTTGGTCGGAATAACGAGGTGAGGCTGGATAAACTGTAGCCTTACCGGGGAATGTTGTGGTAATGGCATCGACATTTTTCTTTTCCTTTCTGTCAGTTAGCAGCCATTTCGAATGGACAATTGGTCCTTTCAGTGCCTACCACAATATGTGTCTCTATTTGTCTCTCTTTGACTCTGTGTATCCACCTCACCCCCTTTCACATTCTCCGACACTCCATTGTCCACATCCCTCATTTCCCATGTCTGATGTTTGAAAAGATCACCCTCATTCATTTTTACACCAACAGTAAAGACATCGCTATAATATTATAATTGTGGTGGCATTGTTTTTCTGGTGGATTAGGAATTCTATTTTGAATTCTGAAGATTCACAATCTTTTGAGACAAGAAATGACTCCTTACCTCAGTCATAACAGACAGACACATTATCCAAGGAATGTGAGCCCAGTACTAGACACTCCACTCTCAAAGTGTCTCCGAATTTCAGACTTTTCAAACAGCAGAAATGGGAAATGGGGGATGTGGACAATGGAGTGTCGGAGAATGTGGAAGGGGGTGAGACAAATAGAGACACATATTATGGTAGACACTGAAAGGACCAATTCTCCATTCGACATGGCTGCTAACTGACAGGAAAGAAAAGAAAAAGGCAACCATTTAAGCAGAGCTTTTCAGCACCTCATGGCAACGGAAGCAGCATTACAGCTGATGAAGTCCTTTTAAAGTTGTAAAGTTGGCGTGAGTAAGCTAATGAGACAGTGAATTTGATAAATACGTTGATTCGACAGGTAAAGCGAATAATTTCTCCCGACCTTATAATATAGAAATGCATAATTAACCTAGTAGGGATGAACGGTCAGTGGATCTGAAACATCAGCTCTGTTTCTCTCTGCAGATGCTGCGAGGCCTGCTAAGTTTCTCTACCAAATTCTGTTTTGTGTCAGATTGCCTCAGTTATTTGTTTTATGTTAACCTGCACAACGTTTGGGACAAATCAGATTAGCTGCTAGCTCCTGATCAGTCAGAAGTGCTGTCATCACGATACATTAACACAACAGAACTTCTATTCTCTGACTGGGAATTAAACCCGGGCAGCGGCGGTGAAAGCGCTAAATCCTAACCACGAAACCACCAAGAAATACAGCAGATTGGCTCCTGTCTTTTCTTAATGACACTGCTTTTGCGTTTTCATTTCTGATCATATTCGCTGCAGATCGGTTTCCCCGTCTGTGAGTTTTTACAGCGTGGAAGAAGACCATTTGGCCCATCGTTTCAGTGCAGCTCATCAAACCTCCATCCATTCTAGTCCCAGTTTCCAGCATTTGGCCCATAGCCTTGTGTGCTTTGACTTTACGTAGGCAAATGTCAATGCATTTATCCCTGTGATGTCAAATAACACAACAAATGGGGCCGAAGTTTGAGATGGTAAACGGTGTTAATACCTCCTTGAGAAACTCATCCTCATTTTCACCCACACAGGGAGACACAGGGGCACATCCCCGAGAGTGACAGAGACCTCAGGATTATACCTGCTCCATGTCCTGCGCGTCCGCTCTCTGTCCCCAGGCACAAGCTTCTGCGATAAAAGGCAGCTTTTGGTGGAAGACAAGCAACTTCTCTGGACAGTGAGAACTGTTTCCGTGGGCTGGGATATAAAATGGGCAGTGAGCTGAAATAGTCTCACAGGCTGCTCACGTGCAACTTACCATTTCGAATACTCACCGACCCAATCACTGCAGTACCTCAAATCGTGTGAGGTTTTCTGCTTCTTGCTTTCTAACAGGCAGTGATTGGCATATGTCCCTCTTAACCGATTTGGGTGAAATATTCGTCGGCCACCTCTCCTGTAATACCTTTCGCAAACAAGAATATAAAGAGCAAATCCCTTGCAGCTCTCAAACGTCGTCGGCAGTATTCAAACAGCGCAGGGATACGCCAATTGATTTGTAGTCCATCGCCTTAATCACTCGGCCACGACGACACAGTAGTGGCTCTGCTTTCCAGGTCTCTCTTTCTCTCTGTGTGTGGAGCTGAGGAAGAGTGAATCATGACTCAGTTTGTTTGAATCCAATCACTTCTCAGATTTCTAAAGGGTTAAATTC
>NW_025981716.1:0-5237 GCF_021869965.1 Rhincodon typus | reverse complement strand
GCATTCAGTGGAGACCACGTGGATGGAACTGAGGAACTGTAAAGGATCCTGCTGAGTAGGAAAGATGCAGAGACCAGCAGGTGCAGTAGACTGTGCAGACGATAAGCTTAAAACTGCAGAGGGATAAAGGCAGACGAAGTGAATTAGCAAAGCTGTGGCTAAAGGAGTCGAATAGAAGCAACAGTGAGGTTATCCATTTTGGACCAAGAAAGAACAGATCAAGGTATTTTCAGGACAGAGTGAAGTTCAATACAGTGCATATCCAATGAGACATGTCCTCCAGCCTCTGCCTCCATTCAATAACGTCATGGCTCACCTCTCACCCAACTTCATACACCAGTCTCTGGCACTTGGCCTCTATTCCTTCGTACCTTGGCTTCACTAAAATTTATCTCGCTCATATTTCAATTTATAAACTCATTTAGTATCCACTGCACTTTGTCAAGAACACTTCCAAATATCTACCACCCTTTGTGATTCCTAACATCTCTGTGCAATGGTCTGGCCGTAAGCCTCACACAATGCCCCATCGGTCTACAGACCAAAACCAGATGAAACATTTTTTCTTTATCGACCCTCTCTTTTCCCATTCATATCTGGAAGATTTTGATCAGACCACACATTGACATTCTCAATTCTACAGACATCGGTTCTAATTGGTAAGATCGTTCATTCCACCTTGACCACTGAAGTCCAGGTATCTTTTGTCAAAACCCACACTGAAACCCCTCCGTTGACCAACATATCCTTCAGAATGTGTGGTGCCCAGATCCGCTCACAGTAATCCAAGTGAGTTATAACCAGGGTTTTGTATAACTGCAGCATTAACTCAGGCATCCTTCTACTCCAGTCCCCTACCTATAAAGGCCAGCAGTCCCTTAGCTTTCTTGATTATTTTCTGCAACTGATGATGACATTTTAAAGATATAAGCACCCGAACTCCGAGGTTTCATTGGACGTGCACTGTATTGAACTTCACACCGTCCAGAAAATACCTTGATCAGTTCTTTCTTGGTCCAAAGCGGATAACCTCACTATTGCTTCCATTCAATTACTTTTGCCACAGCTTTGGGCATTTACTTCGTCTACCTTTATGCCTCTGCAATTTTATACTTATCATCTGCACAGTCTACTGCATCTGCTGGTCTCTGAATCTTTCCTTTTCAGAAGGATCTATGCTGATATTTTTGTCCATGACTGCTTTCTACTGTGAAGCAGAGCTTTTCCATCTCAGGTGTAAAAACTGGTTTTCTATTGTGTTCAATGTTTCTTTAAATATCCTCCACTGTTCTTCAATTGTTTTAGCCATCAGCAGAACTTCCCACATTATTGTGGATCGTCTCTGTCTCGTCTCGCTCCTAAATCCTAATTTCGAGCAGCTGATTCATGCTTTTCGCTTTCAAACACCGCGTTGAACTTGGTCATGTTATGATCCCCATATCATAAATGTGTACGCATAATTAGGTCAATAATTAAATCCAAATCAACACTCATTACTAAATACTATATTGCTTCTCCACGTGGTGCATACAGGCCATTATGCAGTCGCAAACGATACCGGCAACACTCCAGACATTCACTACATTTCTGACAGGTGCTTGTTTACCTCTCCCAATCTTTGTTAAACTTAAAACCCCTCACGAGTAGTACTCTGGCTTTGTTACATTTTGGCTGTTTTTCAGCATTTTTACAATCTACAACTTCAGAGCTGCTACCTGCGACGCTGTACATGTCACCTACTACAGTTTTACATCCTTTACTGTTCGTCAGATCCACCCATGAGGTCTCCACTGAATGCTTTCCCCTCATTATATCCTCCCTCATCATTGAAATAATTTTCTTTCCCATCACTGACGCTACTCCACCAGCACCACCATTTTCCACAGCCGTCCTGTGACACGATCCTTTATCCTCGCTCCTCTGTTTTAATCTACGAGAGTCCACCTTTTGCTTTCCTCAAACTGCAGCACGTTCTCCTCGTCGTCAATATCTCACATGAGACTGCTCCAACATTCAAACTGATGATGGCCGCTTCACTTCAACTGCACCTCCCTCCCAGAACTCCCTGAGACACCAAAACTCCATCCATTGACACTTAAGCACACTCAACAAAAGAGCACTCACCTCTCTCTGGAGTATATCACACGAAAGGGTAACACTTTGACTTTCGAAACTTCACCTCACCTAAGTATGAAGTCACAGGAAGCGCAGTCTGAAAATCCAAGTTTATGGTATCCATTGTTTCTGCTTTCTCCACCGAACTAACATCCACAAAGCTCACTCAAGTCTAGTCCGACATGAGGTCCCTTTCCACCAAGTATGTTGACAGTATCTTAAACTGGTATGATTTTCTAAGTGCCCAGCTAAGACTTCCAAATTAATATCCTTACTCACTAATGTCCTAACGTCTCAGTGAAATATCAGGGCGAATGCTCTTTTCAAATTCCACCTTATTGTTGTTAATAGCCCGCACTCTGGAAATGTTATTTCTCTACCGTGGTCAACTTTTAACCATGGCACTGTGCTGGCAATTAGATCGAAACATTAATCTTCATTTGTGCAATTGTTTTGTCAATGCTTCTCGTGTTGAGGTAAAAAGTCTTGATTTTAGTTTTTCACAATTACTCTTTGTACTTTTCTGATTTGATCCTGATGTATGATTATCATCAATATAATGACTGAACTTGCTATGTTTGCTGACCCATTCTCCTCGCCTTTAATGTCGAGATGCTGTTCTATGAAGTCGACTGGTGACTTCAGATTTTGTCAAACTCCCGTCAACTATCGAGCCCTCACCACGACGTTTTTGCTTTCGTGGCCTACCCACACCACTATTCAGAAGATTCTTAGCAAAGAGAGTCATACTGACATGGATCGGGGAAGTGTGGTTATCCAAAGTGAGGCATCGCTTAGCAAAAACAACTGTCTGTGCTCTTCAGCAAAAGACTTGCTGCTTTGTTGCTGGAGCTTTCGCTTCAATCTCAAGTATTTATGATGTTTTTGGGCTGCAGGAAAATGAGTAAGAAAGACACTGGGCAACCAGAAGTGAAAGAGACAGGCAGACGGAGTGAAGGAGCAAGCGTTTAAAAGGACGTTGCTTGATGAATGGGAGTGTGAGAGCGCAGAGCTGCGGACAGCCTCTGGTGGCTGCAAAAGCCGACTGCCCTGCTATTCCCAGGCAGTCTCCCAGCCAAGTACAGACCAGGTGTGAGCCTGCGGAATTTCTGAAATCAGACAAGGTTAGACCTTACCAGACTAGCATGGCTGCAGGTACTTGCTGTTGACATTTCTGGCTCCATAAAGGCACATCGCACGACACTGACAACACTCGTATTTCATCACACAATCTGACTCTGAACAAACATTTCTTTTTCCTTTGCCTTTCTCTTCTATCTCTACCATCAATTCCTCTGCCGTACATGCAGGCACTCACTCTCACTCACAGACGCACTCACTCTCACTCACAGATGCACTCACTCTCACTCACAGATGCACTCACTCTCACTCACAGATGCACTCACTCTCACTCAAACACACACACACACACAAATTACAAGCCTTTCCCTTCACTTTCAGTACACAATAGGGCCAACTCATTTCACGCTCACTCACTCTGCTCCATTTCACCATGCATTCGCATCCAAGCTATTGTGCAACTCAACTCCTTTCTTAATTACAACCACAGTGACATACTCACACCACCACACTGTTCAGCCCCTACAGCCTCTGCCTCCATTCAATCATATCATGTCTCACCTCTTACCCAACTTCATACACCAGCCTCTGGCACTTGGCCTATATCCCTTCGTAACTTGGCTTCACTAAAATTTGTCTAGCTCACATTTAAATTTAACAACTCATCCAGTATCCAGTGCACTTTGTCAAGAACACTTCCAAATATCTGTCACCCTTTCTGATTCCTAACATCTCTGCGCAATGGTCTGGCTGTAAGTCTCACACTATGCCCCCTCGGTCTGCACACCAAACCCAGACGAAATACTTTATCTTTATCTACCCTCTCTTTTCCCATTCATATCTTGAAGTTTTTGATCAGAACACACACTGACATTCTCAATTCTACAGACAACAGGCCTAATTGCTAAGATCATTCATTCTATCTTGACCACTGAAGTCCAGGTATCATTTGTCAAAACCCACACTGAAAGCCCTCCGTTGACCAACATATCCTTCAGAAGGTGTGGTGCCCAGATCCGCTCACAGTAATCCAACTGGGTTGTAACCAGGGTTTTGTATAACTGCAGAATTAACTCAGGCCTCCTTCTACTCCAGTCCCCTACCTATAAAGGCCAGCAGTCCCTTAGCTTTCTTGATTATTTTCTGCACCTGTCCGTGATATTTTAAAGATCCAGGGACCCGAAACCCGAGGTCTCATTGGACATGCACTGTATTGAACTTCACACAGTCATGAAAATACCTTGATCTGTTCTTTCTTGGTCCAAATTGGATAACCTCACTGTTGCTTCCATTCAACTCCTTTTGCCACAGATTTGCGAATTCACTTCGTCTACCTTTATGCCTCTGCAATTTTATACTTATCATCTGCACAGTCTCCTGCATCTGCTGGTCTCTGCATCTTTCCTATTCAGCAGGATCTATGCTGATATTTTTGTCCATGACTGCTTTCTACTGTGAAGCGGAGCTTTTCCATCTCAGGGGTATAAACTGGTTTTCTATTGTGTTCAATGTTTCTTTAAATACCCTCCGCTGTTCTTCAGCTGTTTTAGACATCAGCAGAACTTCCCACATTATTGTGGATCGTCTCTGTCTCGTCTCGCTCCTAAATCCTAAACTCTAGCAGCTGATTCATGCTTTTCGCTTTCAAACACCGCGTTGAACTTGGTCATGTTATGATCCCCATATCATAAATGTGTACGCACAATTAGGTCACTAATTAAATCCAAATCAACACTCATTACTAAATAATATATTGCTTCTCCACATGGTGCATACTGGCCATAATGCAGTAGCAAACGATACCGGCAACACTCTAGACATTCACTACCTTTCTAACAGGTGCTTGTTTACCTCTCCCAATCTTTGTTAAACTTAAAATCCCTCATGAGTAGTACTCTGTCTTTGTTACATATTGCCCCTTTTCAGCATTTTTACAATCCACGAGTTCAGAGCTGCTCCCAGGGACGCTGTACATATCACCTACTACAGTTTTACATCCTTTACAGTTCCTCAGTTCCATCCACGTGGTCTCCACTGAATGC
>NW_025981715.1:0-5237 GCF_021869965.1 Rhincodon typus | reverse complement strand
GGGGGGGGGGGGGGGGGGGGGGGGGGTGGGGGGGTGGGAGGGTGAGGGGGTGGGGGTGTGGGAGGGTGGGGGTTGGATTGATGAAGCTGGGCCTCTCTCCCTGACTGAGCCCTGTTGCCCATGGGGTTCGGTGTTCCCCCTAATGCTGGTGATGACAGTGAGAGCTTGTCCTTTTACAATAACGCCACACAGCGGGAGGGTGTCAGTGCCACATTACAGAGAAGATGTGAAAGTATTGGAGAGAGTACTGAGCAATTTCCAAGAAGGCTTCCAGGAATGTGGGACTTCTGTGATGGGGTCAGATTGAAGAAATTTCAAGGGGCCAGCTAGCTCAGTTGGTACAGCATGAGAACCTTAACCTCAGCGTCATGGGTTCAAGCCCCACTCTGGGTGTCTTCACTTTCGGACAGCACGGTGGCTCACTGGTTAGCACTGCAGCCTCACAGCACCAGGGACCCGGGTTCGATTCCACCCTTGGGCGACTGCCTGTGTGTAGTTTGCACATTCTCCCTGTGCCTGTGTGGGTTTCCTGCCACAGTCCAAAGATGTGCAGGTTAGATGGATTGGCCATGCTAAATTGCCCTATGCAGGCTAAGTGGATTAGCCATGGGAAATGCAGGGTTATAGGGATAGAGTAGAGGGTTGAAGCTGGGTCAAATGTGTGGAGTTGTTGTACTGAATGGCCCTAGTATTAGACATTTCAACTCTGGGAAAAAGATTCTGACTATCTAGCCATCTTATCAAGTCTCCACTGCTCCAGAGCAACCTGAGTTTTTCTAGCCTCTCCTTATAGCTCATACCCTCTAACCCAGGCAGCATCCTGGTAAACTTCTTCTGCACCCTCTCCAAAGCCTCCACATCCTTCCCGTTATGTGGTGACCAGATTTGAATGCAATACTCTAGGTGTGATCTAACCAAAGTCTTATAAAGCTGCAGACAGGTTGGAACAAATGGCGTTATTCTGTGTTGCAGTGTAATTGTAAATTCTGAGTAATTTGATCTGTGTTCGCTGGCAAAACCTCTTGTTGTACACACAGACAACAGTTTTCTGATAGCAGTGCCATTTCTCCTTTTTTTAACCATTGACATTCATGAAGCTCACACACTTTGCAACTTGAACTTGTACCCTCTCTCGAAGTGCTCGCTGAGTTGGTGAAAAACAGACATGCCAACCCCATCAGAACAATCCTTCTGAAAACAATGGCTGCAGAATTGAGGTCTGAATTTGCACATTCCTCTCGTTTCGATACCTGCTGTTGTTCCCACGGTCTGAGTGGGCTTGTTCCTCAATGAAATAAACTATCCTTTTACTCTGGGATGTCAAAAAATCATGCTTTTTGCTCACTCAGTGATTTAAACATAACCGACAGAATCTGTCGCGAGTTCAAGTTAGAAATGTATCGTCTAGAAGCATTAAATGACACCATCCAGTGTGTCTAAGATTCTATCAAAGGATTCTGTCAAGTCAGTTATCACAGCCAGAAGAATAGTTGCTGTCTCAATCTGTCTGTGTTAGCGAAAATAAATTAAGCAGAAACCCACTGTTGATAGGATTTAGTGACTCCCAAAGCAAATATATATTGGGAAATAATAAACTGCTTCAGCTATGAACCATGGGAAAATCCCGCTGGCTCTCACCATCCATACACAGACACACACACAGACACCCAGACACACACACACACACACACACACAGACACATTCATACACACACACACACACACACACACACACACACACACACACACACACACACACACACACACACACACACACACACACACACACACACACACACACACACACACACACACACACACACACACACACACACACACACACAGAGACACGCACACACACACACACAGACACAAACACACACACATTCATACACACACACACACAGACACGCACACACACACACACACACACAGACACAAACACACACACATTCATACACACACACACACACACAGACACACACACATACACTGACACACACACACACACACACACACACACACAGACACACACAGACACAAACACACACACATTCATACACACACAGACACACACAGACATACACACAGACATACGGATACGCCCACATAGATACACACACACAAACATAAAGACACATGTAGAATAAACACAGACTCTATTGCAATCACAAGCTGTTCATTGTTAGTTTACTACAAGGTATGACATTGCAATGTGCAGTGGGATCATTACATAAGTAACTCAAGGTGAAAATGATGAACAAATCCTTGCTGCCAAGAGGCGGAGGAAAGACAATGTGAGCCAGTAAAAGACTAAAAAGACTGGTCACATTGGAAAGTTACAGAGCCCTTAAAGAGGGATATGTGGGGCCAATCACAATTCAGAGTTTGGTTTGGAAGAGTCTATTTTGAAGCCTGGGGAATAAAGTTAAAGATGCTTGTAGACAAGAAGGGAATGAATGCACATGGACGAGTCTGAGATGATTATTTGGTAAAAAGAGCTCGTCCCATTCACCATAAACATCACCATCCATACATGCCTATTACAAGGGACAACTGCAGGAACAATTTCAAAAACCACTAGACATTTCATACCAAGAACATTACATTGGGCATGTCACAGAGCAGATTTAAGTTGATAAACAGGCAATTCAAAGGGATTCTGACAGAAGAATAAACTTAAAGGAATTCTAGATTTTTGATTTTATTGTCACATGCGCTTTACAGTGAGAATACAATAAAATACAGTGAAAGTTTTCATTTATCGCCATGATCTGGCGCCATTTTGAATAATTTAAGAATAAGGAAAAAAGAAAGAGCTTGAGGAGAGTCCATTGGTCCTGAGCCAGCTCATCACCATAACAATGTCTGTGTTGCCATCCCTGCGCCACCATATTACTGTCATCTACACCTCACACCCCCCAACCCAACACCAAAGTTGCCAATCCTCAGGCACCATCTTTCGCTCCTGGGTGATACTGCTCGAGCACCACATTAACACTGCCTGCACCGGACCCACCGACATCAGAATCTCATTTCTCCGCCACTGGGCACACTTTATCAATGTTGCCGTGATGGGCTTCCACCACCGACAGCATCGGACCCAACCAATGATGAAGTCGCTGATCCTGACGCGCCATCTTTTGCCTCTGGTCTACCTCACTGACATCACCTCCGCCAATGTGACAGTCTCTGATTCCAGGTCCTGTCCTTGCTCCGGAGAAGTAAGTGGGAGTTCACTCTCCTCCCTCACTGGGCCCGCTCTCATCCCGCACCGGGCCCGCACCGGGCCCACTCTCCCCCCGCACTGGACCCGCTCGAGGTCCTCATGGGGCCCACTCTTCTCTGCGCTCGAGGTCCACGCCCTGGGTCTGCTGTAGATCTGCGTGCTGAGCTCCGACTGCCGCCAATGCTCCCCAAGCTCAGGACAATGTAAGTAAGTAAAAAACAAAAAAAGATGAGAGGAAAAGAGAAAGAAGAGGAAAAATGGTTGAAGCAGACAAGCTCTGGCGCAGGAACTTCACTGCACCACCATCTTAGACCAGAAGCAGCTCTTTAAGACTGTGATAAAAGCAGAAGGTGCATAATTTAAGCAATGTGTTTGGCAGGAAGAGTTCTTAATGCTGCAGCCACAGAGGTTTATTTTTTTAAAAAGTCAAGGATAGGCAAAGGCACGTACATTGTGTTTTAGGTGATGAAAGGCAGGAAAACAGGCTGCAGAAGGCAGGAGACCTCAGTTTTTGGCTGCAGTGAATAAGAACCTGCCATTTTGATCACAAAAGGGGCAGGAATTCATTCCCACCAACATGCAGTACAGAGATACAGTATTGCTATTGAGAAGAATTTAAAGCTGTATTAGAAGAAAGACACGAGCATTGCTACAATACAGGGTTTAAAGGTTTAAAGAGACTTTAAGACAAGAAATTTAAAGCAATTGTTTTTACACAAGATTACAACGTTTAAAACTACCAGTATTTATTCATTGCAAAATCATTAAAATAGAACAAGTAGCATTTAGATACTACAGTCTGAAACTTAGAATAAATAATCACAGGAAGGAGAAATCCCATGGGAATTATATTGCCATCAAGATGTATGTCAACAATGGGCCAAGCAGAACACAGGATTACTCATCTTTGAGAAAGCAATTTTTAAGATATAGACTACTTTCAAAATGAAAACAAAATCAGCATCTGAATGAGTAAATAGACGACGCAGGTTATTCTGAAGAAGTAATAATGGCTATTGATAATTGCTTTAATCTGAGAACAAATAGGATTCTTTAAAACATGAGGTCTAACAAAAAAAGGTGATCACCGCTAGAGAAATCTGTAAATAAATTCATTAATGACTTTGACAGATTAATGGAGAACTGTAGCAGTGGACCTCTGAAAACAGATTTTATACAACACAAACTTGTTGTTGGAAGAGTTGATGAGTCTTTGTAAGATTTATCACAGCCCAAAGAGGATTTGACTTCAGAGAAAGTTACACAAATTGTCTTTGAAGATGAAACCAGGAAGAGCTACTAGAAAAATCCTGGGAGGGAAAAGACAACCTTGCCACAGGAGACCAACAGAACCTAACTATTTTATAAGGTACACATCGGAAACTAACACAGATGTACAGATACCAATAGTCAGTGTCAGCACAGTAGAACAAAGGGCCTGAAAAGCTCAAGCTGTATCCAGCTATGACAAAAGAATATAAAACTATAGTTAGGAAAGCTGACGTTTCAGGTTGGGACCCTTCTTCAGAAATTTCTTAGGTGCTTTGCACACGTCAAGTCAATGTTCAGTGTCTCCAGTCGGGACTAATGCAACTTCACGATGGCAAAATGTTCACAAAATGTTTCAATACCTTTAAGGTACATCATACTGTAAAATGAATATTTTAACACCTCTCGTGTTTATTCCTGAAAACACTGTTAAACACAAGAAAAGACACTCAGTTATTGAGGGACCCAAACATCATAAGGTCAATGCAAGAAAAGTTGCAAAGTGTGTGCGTGATCGAATGTCATGTGATGGAATGTCATGTGATCAGACCTCCAGGAATACCATCAATCCAGTGTTAGCTGCCCTTGTCCTGACACTGCGTACCAGCTGATATCAGCTAACTCAGCTCCCGGGATAAAACACACATCCTTGACATTCCGACTCAATCTTCCAACACATCTTTCAGGCTGACTCTGAAGTGGCTGGCTAATTGCTTTGTAATGTATCTCTGTATCAAGT
>NW_025981714.1:0-5237 GCF_021869965.1 Rhincodon typus | reverse complement strand
GGCCCGAAACGTCACCTTTCCTGCTCCTCTGATGCTGCTTGGCCTGCTGTATTCATCCAGCTCTACACCTTGTTATCTCAGATTCTCCAGCATCTGCAGTTCCTAATATCTCTGAAACAGCTACTTTTAATGCTTTACAAGGGTAACTTTTCCAGGGTTAGACAAGTCAAAACAAACTGTTTCTATAATCTGACAAAGAAAGAATTTAACCTCGCCAAAAAAAGGAGAAGCTTTGGAAAAATGACTATAGCAATCAGGCAGCTGATAATTAAAGACATGTCGCTATGTCTTTATAGTGACCAACAGCAATGTGGATGACCCTTAACTGCTCTCTGGAGAATTAAGGATGTGCAATAACTGCTAGCCTGGTTGGCAACACCACATCCCGTGGATGAATTCAAACAAACATAGCATTGCTAAACAGCTTTGATCTATTTAGCACCTTTAACATAAAGAAATACCCCATGGCACTTTGCATGAACCTTATAAATCAACATGTGAGACCAAGCCACAAAGGAAATCACCAAATTGGTCAAATGCAAAGGTTTTAAAAAGTATTTTCTTATCAAAGGAGAAAAATGAGATAGAAGAAAGAAATTTAGGGAAGGAATTCTAGAGTTTAGGGCCCAAGGGTCAGAAGTCACATCAATGGTGGAGCTGTTGTAACTGGGAATGCACAAGATGAGGGTAGTGGAGAAACTAGTCCATAGTTTGGCCCATATCCTTCTATATCTTTCCTTTTCATGCAATTATCCAAATTTTTTTTAAATGTTGTAATTGTCCCTGCCTCTAACACTTCCTTTGCTAGCTTATTCCGTACCCGCACTACCCTCCTTATGAAAAAGTTGCCCCTCAGGTCCCTTTTAAATCTTTCCCCTCTCACCTTAAGCCTGTGCTCTTTAGTTTTGGACTCTCCTACCCTTGGAAAAAGACCTTGGCTGTTCACCTTATCAATGCCCCTCATGATTTTATAAACCGTTATAAGCCTCCATTTTTTAAATCTCAGCCTCAGATGTTCCAGGGAAATAAGTCTCAGCCTATCCAGCCTCTCCTTATAACTCAAAACCTCCAGTCCCAGCAACATTCTTGCAATATTTTTCCGTACCCTTTCTAGTTTAACAACATCCTTCCTTTAGCAGAGCAACCAGAATTATATGCAGTATTTCGCATCAGTCTTTACTGTGGAGAAAGACATGGAGGCTAGGGAAATAAATATTGATGTCTTGAAATCAGTCCACATTACAGAAGAGGAGGTGCTGGAGGTCTTAAAAAACATAAAGGTGAATAAATCTCTGGGACCTGATCAAGTGTATCCCACGATGACATTCTAGTCGCCCTGCTATAGGAAGGATATTATTAAATTGAAGAAGGTTCAGAACAGATTCACCAGAATGTTGCTGGGACTGGAGGGTTTGAGTTATAAGGAGAGATTGGATAGGCTGAGACTTTTTTCACTGGAGAATAGGAGGTTGAGGGGTGACTTTCCAGAAATTTATAAAATCATGAAGGGTATAGATAAGCTGAATAGCAAAGTTCTTTTCCCAAGAGTGGGGGAGTTCAAATCGAGAGGACTTTTTTTAAGGTGAGAGGAAAAAGATTTAGAAGGGACCTGAGGGACAACTTTTTCATACAGAGGGTGGTTCACATGTGGAATGAACTGCGAGAGGAAGTGGTAGATACGGGTATAGTTACAACATTTAATAGACATTTGGACAGATACATGAATAAGAAATGT
This sequence comes from Rhincodon typus, assembly GCF_021869965.1. Classification (NCBI taxonomy): domain Eukaryota; kingdom Metazoa; phylum Chordata; class Chondrichthyes; order Orectolobiformes; family Rhincodontidae; genus Rhincodon; species Rhincodon typus. The sequence goes on along the minus strand of NW_025981714.1, from coordinate 3,502 downwards.
GTAGATGGATAGGGACCAAATGCAGGCAAATGGCACTAGTTTTAGCTTGGGCAGCATTGACGAGTTGGACAGAAGAATTTGTTTTTATGCCATATGACTGTAAACGCTGGCATGGATCAGTTGTTCAGTTTCCATGTTATAAATGCTGTGGAATTCCATGTTGTACATGTTCAGTTCCATTCTCACATTGCAGCGAATCCAGCTCCCTCTACTTCCTTCCTAGAGAATACTCACACTGATACCACTGTTTGCAAACTACCAATCCCATACCAAGTTCCTACGTTCACTACCTGAGGTCACTATGGCATTTTCCATGTGACTGGTTGTATCTCCTGACTTTTCTGCTATTGTCCTCAACCATCCTCCAGCTACTCTTCCTAAGGTCGCAGTTACTTCTGCCATACATCATCAATGTTAAACTTGAAAAAACGTTAAATCCTGTAAGGCTGCTTCAGTTTTCCAATAAAATAATTTTGATGTCTTTGTCAAGGGAGATGAGGGATGAGGAATAGATGTTGACCTTATGAGTGTTGCGTACATTCTCTGAATGAATAAAAAGAGAATGGAGACAACAATAACTTGCATCCATTTCCCACTTCGAACATGGTTAAACCTTCCAAGTCACTTCATAGAAGCAACTATCAAACATAATTTGACATTGAGCCACATAAATGGAATATTAGATGAGTGACCATGAAATTCCCAAAAAGGCAATTCTAAGTAGCTTCTTAAGGATAAGAGTGGAATAGATATGTGGCGAGGATAGGGGAGAAATTCCAGTGTTTAGTGCAGCTGCCACTTGAGCAATTTTGCCAGAATGGAAGATAACTCAGACAGTGATTGGAAAAAGTGAGAAACAGGAAGCTGGGGCAGTTAAAGTTAATGGAATACATTATAAAGGTCCTTGATCTCTGCCCCTGCACTTCAAGCACACTGGCACCTACTTTGAAATGGTTCAGCAAAGACACTTTGTGCCAAGCCTTTGATTGGACCAGGCTGTATCTCAAGGAAGCTTGCTTGTTTTCTTAGTGCTCATTCACCGTGAGCCTACCTGGACACACCCAGTATCCCACCTTACCTCTTTGCACTTTCCCTCATCCAGCCTGTACTACCAAGCTCACAGTACTTGTGTCTTGCCGTGTTGTTTAGCCCAGACAAAGCCAGGAAGCTTGTTGTCATCAGCACTCGTCGATCAAGTTAAGGGAGACAGTATTCGATCAGAGTGTCTGGCACAGCAAGTCAGGGTAGCATCTGATATCAGTCCAGAGGCTTGGTCATATAAGTTGGTCAGGATCAGGCTTCTCTCCTGATAGGGAGAGATGGTGAAGTCCCACCACCCATCTTGACTCTTTCTGCCCTCTTATGGACTGTTTTTTCTTGAAATGAGAGAAAGGAGGGAGTTGAATGCAACAAAAGTGGGTGGCACAGGTGTTGTTGTTAGGGGATAGGTGGTGAGATTTCCAAAGCAAATGAATAGACAGCGCGGATGGGTTGGGGGTTAGTGTGGTGAGAGCAAATGAGGAAAGATGTTGTATGAAATAGAGTGGTAGAGCATGAACCGTGATTGGAAGTGAGTGCAGTGACATGGTGAGTATAAAGAAGCATAGAGAACATGGCAGCACTTACTCTGACAAGCAGCGTTCATTGACTTCTTTCCTTCACAGTTGGGCATCCCTCTAAATGGCTGAGACTGCAATGACCTGGGTGGTAATCTTGGATCAGGCTGGCAGGATCTGAATGGTATGGATATCTCTGCCAGTTCTCAGGGACGGAGGGAGGATGTCACGCCTTCTCTGCATCACCCCATCCACCAGGATCTCTAGGTACCAGTCCAAAAGCGGGCTGTCAATTTCTCCTTATCCGCCATGTCAGGGACAAACTCCAGACTGACTGATTATCTGAGTGCACAATGGCCTTTTAAAGATGGCACCAGCAATGCCATTCTATTTCAGGATATTTGGGTGACCAGTGAGTTCATTCAGCTATGACAAATGGTACAATTCAGCTAGCATCAAGACATGAAGGCCACCACAGAGATAAGTTAGGCAGTTAGTGAGCTAAGTTTAGAATGATTGTAAGAGAATTTGCTTAGGCCTTACAGAGAGAAACTTTTCATGAGGTTCAATGAAATTGACACTTAACCACAAATATTAAGATTCAACCCATTTTCACCATAGTGATACTGCCTTTTTATTCAAGATAAATGTAATTGCGTTTATGGTCTTCAGCCAACATGGTGAGCTTTAAATTCTTGTCTATGGATCATTAGTCCAGGGTTCTGGGTTATGACTCCGTTAATATAATCACTATGTCAGGGCTCTATTATTTGGGCTATGGTTGTGGCTCAGCCATTAATCACAGCAGCAATTGTGTTTCAGAATTCCTGTGGGTGTATAAAGTGGTAAAACAGAAATTCTTCTCAACACATATATATGAACTTATCCTACTTAAAAATGCCAAATATTCAGCAACTCTGTTCAGACAAAGATTCTTCAGTCTGAGCACATGAGGGTAAAGGAAAATAACATCAATAATTCTGAAAAGGGCAGCTGTATTTTTCTGAATTGCCATGGTAACCCCTCTGGCAGCAATATACATCAATTGCAGCACTGTAAGTGTCAGTCACTACCAATCTTTTATAGTCAGAAATTAGAGATGTAAATCAAGGGAGAAAGAAAGACCTGCTTTTATATTGCTTCCTTCACAATATTATGATATCCCAAAGTGCTTTATAATCAACAAAGTACTTTGAAGAGTTGTCACTATTGTTATTTAGGAAACAGCTCCCAAATTGTGAACAGCAACTCCCACAAATGCCAATGTACTGATAATCAAATAATCTGCTATTTAGTGATGTTGGTTGGCAGGTAACTATTCACTTGCTATTCTTCAAAATAGTGTAATTTTCACCTAAGAGGGAAGACAGGCATATAGCACGGCAATTTTGCATTTCTGTATTGGTGCTGCATTCAGGTATCAGCTTAGATCCGAGGAAGGCAACTGGACCCGAAACATTAACTCTTTCCACAGATGTTGCGTGACCTGCTGAGTTTTTCCAGCAATTTCAGTTTTGTATCTGGTTTCCAGCATCCACAGTTCTTTTGTGTTTTTTTTAAACTTAGATTATGTGCTTAAGTCTATGGAGTGTAGAGTAAACCTACAATCTTTTAACTCAGAGGCAAGAATGTTATCACTGAGTCACAGCTGACACCAGACCTATCTAGCCAAAGAAGCGTTCCTAACATACAGCACACAGAGATGTCAGTGACATAGTGTTCACATGTACAACTGCATCCGTATCTACTTTCATTATTATCACTGTGTTAATTGGAATTATGAGACCATAACCTCTGAGACATCTTCTGGTCTTTACTCTAAAGGTATCTGCCTACTCTGGTATTTTACATATATAACAAGGTGTAGAGCTGGATGAACACAGCAGGCCAAGCAGCATCAGAGGAGCAGGAAAGCTGACATTTTGGGTCTGGACCCTTCTTCAGAT
>NW_025981713.1:0-5237 GCF_021869965.1 Rhincodon typus | reverse complement strand
GCCTTTCTGCTCCTATGATGCTGCTTAGCCTGCTGTGTTCATCCAGCCCTGCACCTTGTTGTTTTAAGAGGGCTACAAGAAGGTTATGAAGATTAATGTTTTAACGTTGTGATGATGATGATCTGGAACTCCTTGTCTCTGCAGGTGGTGGATGTACAGACAATCAATGATTCTGAAAGGAAATTGAATGAAAATTGAGAAAAATAGGGTTACATACATGAATAGCCCAGACAGAACAAAAAGGGAAAGAATGGCCCTGGCAGAAGACTAGAAAGGGAAAGGGAAGTGAAACAGTTTGAATTATGATTAATAGCAGGGGATAAAGAAAAGGAAATGATGGCCCTAGCAGAAGCGAGCAAGAGAGTTTTTGAACTTCAGAGGTTGGAAATGAAAGTCGACTTAAAATGGTGGAGATAGAGGTGAAAAGTAGGAGTAGTGATGAAGACAGTGATGGAGAGCAATCCCATTAGAGCTAATGGCCTGGTGGGGATCTTTTTAAATATGTCCAAGCCAAAGTTTGACAACAACTATGTAGGAGCCTTTCTCATTTCATTTGAGAAAGTGGCTAAATAAGTGAAATGGATATTGATGATCCCAACAAAGTTGGTAGGTAGAGCTAGTGAGGTATTTGCATCACTATCAGAGGAGGTATATGGGAAGTATGATGAGGTGAAAAATGCCATCTTAAGTGCATTAAAGTTAGCACCAGAAGCTGACCAACAACATCTTAGGAATCTAAGGAGGGAACCTCGTCAAATATACAGAGTGTTTGAAAGAATCAAACAAAGTAATTTTGATAGGTGGATAAGGGCATTGAAAATAGATCAAACATATGACAATCTTGGAGAGACAATTATTTTGGAGGAATTCAAATACTCACTTGCTGAACTAGTGAGAACTCTGGCAGAAGACGGGAAAACTAAAGACTGCAAGATTTGCAATGGAAATGGCAGATGATTGAATTGTTTCATAAATCAAATGTTGGATTCCGACATCAATTTCAATCTGTAAGGGATATAAATTGAGGAAAAGAGAAATCCTCAGGTGGTAAGGGAAACTGAAATCTCATTGAAGGTAGTAAAGGTGATAAAAAGGAAACCCGTGACGGAAAAAGCTCAGGTGTTTTCACTGCAATAAGGTAGGTCACATGAAGTTGGAATGTTGCTGATTTATACAAAGCACTGGGAAGACGGATGTGGAAAAACAGAACAAGCCAGTTAGTTTAGTTGAAGTGGTAAAGGAAAGCACAGTGGAAGCGAATAAGCTGCAAAAGAATGTATAGCCTGATCACGTCGGTTGAGAACAAAGTTCCAGATCTCTTTAAAGAATTTACTTGCACAGGTAAGGTTTCCTCATGTATGCCAGAAGGAGCAGGTAAAGAAATTAAGAATTTGGGAGCTACAATAACAAGTCAATCTTTGGTGAAAGGTTAGCAGATAAGTGATTCAGAAGGAATATTGCCACAAAAATTGGTAATATGCAGAATTCATAGTACAAAGAGTACTGTTCCATTATATAAAGTGAGGTTGGAGGGTCTGATGTAAAGTGGTGAAGTGCTGGTGGAATAATAGAGAAATTCTTGGTTCCAGAAGTACAGGTTATCCTTGGTAATGATATAGCTGGATCACAGGTGTGAGTGATGCCTATTGTGGTTGAAAAGCCAGTAGAAAATCAGACAACTGAGGTGTTACACGAAGTTTATCCTGCGATTTTTCCTGACTGTGTGGTAACAAGGTTACAAAACCATGGGTTGAAGCAGGAGAAGAAATCAAAGAGTAAAGATAAGGAAGTTGAAGTTCAATTTATCAGAAATGAGGTTTGATCAAATGGTTGAGAAAAAACAAGAACAGGTGGAGGATAAAGTGGATATTTTTAGTTCAGAGAAGTCAGCTGAATTACAATACAAAGAGGAAAAACTAAAGTAGTTATATCAAAAAACATGCACAGAATCTGCGTCTATCCCAGAATGAAGTATTGATGAGAAAATGGAGACCATTACATAGTCAGGCAGATGAAAAATGGGCAGTAGTACATCAAGTTGTATTACAGGCGGTTTGCAGAAAGGAGGGTTTGCAGGTAGCACATGAATTACCAGTAGGAAACCATTTGGGAGTGAGGAAAACCCAAAATACAAAAATATTTTTATTAGTCTGGACTGCAAAAGAATGTGGTTGAATTTCAAGCTCTACCATGCCGACTTGAAAATGTATCATCATTCCTTCACTGTCACTGGGTCAAAATCCTGCTATCCCCTCCCTCAGGACATTGTGTGTTAACCCACAGCGCATGGACTGCAATCGTTCAGGAAGGCAGCTCACCATCACCTTCTGCAAGTCAGTTAGGGTTGGGCAATAAATGCTGGCCAGCCAGCAGCACCCACATCCCATTAGTGAATAAAAACAAATTCATACTAAGGTCATTACTACTATCTCTTACGATTGCCCTCAAATTGTTTATGTGATGATTATGATCCAATGCACGTCAATAAAAATGCCCATTTCAAGCATGATCTCAGGAGTTTTTCCAAATCTGGGCAGTCTCAACTGAAGCTAGATCTGCAAGTGTTTAACTTGCAAGGTCAACTGTGGTGCAACTGGCTGATTTTTTTTTTGTCCGATGCTGGAGAATCTGAGATAACAAGGTATAGAGCTGGATGAACACAGCAGGCCAAGCAGCATCAGAGGAGCAGGAAAGCTGACGTTTCGGGTCTGGACCCTTCTTCAGAAATAAAGAAGGGTCAGCTTTCCTGCTCCTCTGATGCTGCTTGGCCTGCTATGTTCATCCAGCTCTACACCTTTGTTATCTAACATTTTACGGTGAGATTGGTTGCTTAGTCCCTGACAAGGCAAAGGAGATTTAATATATTAACCTGTGACTCATAAGTGACATTTGTTTTCTTTGCTGTGTCTGAAAAAAGATTGGAATGTGGATAAGAGGATGCTCACAGCATAATGACAATCAACCCTTCTGTATGGTTTTGTGTTTTGCTTGAGTCTAATAACTGAGGCAGATCTCTCCTTCCATCACTCTAATAAAATTATCGTAAAAACTATACTTAGCCTCCAGCAGTTGCTTGTTTACAAATCAAGACAACAGAGGCAAGAATGAAAAGCTGTCATTCTGTTGCATTGCAGAGGAATTTTGCACTGTCAGCGATGATGACTTTTGGAGGACATCTTAATCTGAGGCTCGCTCAGGAGAATGCAAAAGATCCTGCAGTCTTGATATGAAAAAAAGCAGAGGACTTATCCCACTTGTCATGACCAATACTTAACTGCCAACCAACATTTCAAAATACAGAATTTATTCATCATCTCATTGCTGCTTAGTGATGGAATCATACAGGGGTCTGAGCAGCGATTTTTGGCAGATTTGGATGAGAAGTCTGGCAAGGCTGGTCTCGACATTGGGAGCATTTTGCTCCATCTTTTGTACTTTTCACAAACGCTGTCGTAAATTTCTCAAAATGCAGCAGTGAGTTGCCAATGAATAGGAATTAGTGCTCACCAAACACATTGTTAAGACCTAACACACTTCATTAATATTCATATTTCTTTCTCACTAAACTTGCCATACAAGCAAAAACGTCATCAAACTCAACATGGAAACCAGAGTGGATACAGAGTGTCAAATTCAGCTCACCACTTGTTCTAATGAACTGCCATGCTGGGCATCAGGTACCAATATCTCAGGCATCAGTCACATGCACGCCATGTCCACAGGCATTGGCGTTTAATATGTGCCAACCTTGAAGAACCTTTATGGCACACATTTCCTCTCCACTTAGAGGTCACTTCAGCATTTGAATGCTGCAGTGCCAGCTTTTATGTAACATTGCAGCAAGGACAGTGTGTCCTCGGTGGGGGGTGGAGACACTCCGCTCACAGACGACATTCTGAGGCATCTCCAGGCTCTTTGCTCCTTGCCATAGCACACACTCATTTTGAGCCTTGCTGGATGCTCACATCATCCCTGCCTTGCACTGCCAATGCTTTGCTGTTCTGTGCTTTTTGCCCTCGGCCAGCGATACCAGATTTATATTACTTCTGCCTTGCCTTGCCATTCAGCACAGACCAAAGCATGGAAGCTTGTCATGGCTCTCAGCCGGCCTCTGTCAAGGGGATAGCTTTCGATCAGAGTATTTTGTCCTCCACTTTTAATTTTGGGAGAAGAGAAAATTCTGTGTTGGCACCACCCCATGCAGCAGGACCTCCAGGTTCCTGCCTGTAAAGGGGGGAGGGTGTTGATTTCCTCCTGTCTGCCTTGTCCAGGGCAAATGTCAGGAACTGTGCAAAGCACCTCCAGACTGACAATACTTGTCCAGATGCACAAAGGGTATTTAAAGATGGCGCAGGCGCAAGCGCTATTACTGAATATCTGCAGACTGGGGACATGTGGTAACATGGGGCCAGAATTGAGGGAAAGTCAGGGATGCCGGAGGGGCAGGTTAGGAAGCTAATGAGGCAAGTTTGGTAAGATATGGAAGAAAACTCACTTCTCTCCAAAAAACCCGATGCAACTTGAACTTGCCCAAAGAAAATTCAGCCCACAGCATTTCACAAGACAGAAAGATGTGGCCCATCATGTCCATGCCGGTCATCAAGCACCAACTACTCAAGTCCCGGTTTTCAGCACGAGGCTGGTAAAGTTGAAGGAAATGTTGTTTTAAGTGTTTTACCAAATACTCGCTAAATATTGTGATAGTTCCCCCATCTTTTAGGCACTGAGTGGCTGTGGGACCTTGGGGTAAGCAAGTTGACTGTGGGTTTAATTTTCTAAAAGGTGAGGGCACTTCAAAAGTATTTTGTTGGCTATACAATAGCACAGTGGTGGTGAAACGTGCAACGTAAATGCAGGTCGTTCAACTCTTTAACTGCATTGGTTTCAGGAAATCCGTACCGAAAGCATGTGTTGACAAATTTTCAGCGGAGGAAGAAGGAAGTAGAATTTGGGGAGCGGGTGGACTGTGCATCTCGTGCAAACAAATGAAAGTGGAATAGATGTTTTCCAATCAACCTGTTCAGAGATTTTTTTTGTGTGGGGTAGGTGGGATATGCAATTGCAGTTGAACGTTTTTTTTCTCTGGGGTCGGATGAAATACACACCCTCATCCCAGGGCAAGGCGGTGGCTACTTCGGGAGATGATAAACTCCGAACACTTTTGAAAAAAACACATTTACTTACCTGGCAGAGATAGTAGGAACTGCAGATGCTGGAGAATCTGAGATAACAAGGTG
>NW_025981712.1:3772-5237 GCF_021869965.1 Rhincodon typus | reverse complement strand
GGGGGGAGAGTGGGGAATGGGGGAAAAAGGGTTGGCGGGAGAGGTGGGGACTGGGAGGGTGAAGGGGAGTGATCGGTGAGGGAGATAGTTTGGAACAGGGTGTGATGTGCCAGGGCCCAAGGGTTTGGTGAGGGGGCGGGGGGTGCAGCATGGGTGTGGGTCATGCAGTGAGGGTCTTGGTTCTGGGTTGGGAGTTGAAGGTGATGGTTTCGGTGGTAAACAACATGCAGACCCAGGTTACCTTTGTACAGGGAGGCATGGTAATGTTCAGGTTACAGATTACTTGCTGGATATCTTCGTATTTTGTTGGTTTGCGGAGAAAGGAAATGTGGCCTGTGGGCTCCTTGTTAACATCCCGCACCTGCAGAAGGGGAAAGAGACCATCACCATAGGTTCACAGGTCACATCGGGGTGGGGTCACTGTCACACTGGGCGGGGGGTGTCAGGGTCACACCGGGGGGGGGGGGACTGTCACACGGTTTGGGGGGGGGGGGCGGCCCCGCGGGGGGGGGGGGGGGGGGGGGGGGAATCAGGATCAGACTGGGGGAGGTCACTGTCACACCGGATACAAATTAAGGAAAGCTGTGACCCTGATGTGGTTTTAGTTGAATGCAGTGAAACCTCCAAATGGTGCAGCGCACAATATTTGAGGCAGTCGGCGCGGGAGGCCAAGGGGCCATACGGATAAACATTTTCACACAGGAAGTAGTTAGGGCATTCGGGCAGGTTCAATCACACAGCTTGCTCAGGAGGGAACCTCACTGTTATCTGAGGAGGTCTGATTTCTGAGGCACTTCAGGCCTGAGGGGCTTTGGGCTGGAACATTCATGGGGCTGACAAGGAGAAGGGAGCCAACGGCCTGGTGTGTGAATCGGCGGAGAACGCCTGGTCACTATTGCAGGCTATCGGAGGAGAATTGCCAACAAAGGCAAATCTAGGCTTTAGGAATGCAGTGTTATCCAACTGAACAGAATTCCCAGGGCAGGTCCTGGGCTGTTCACACACCAGAATGTAGGAAAGGCTGGATAGAAACGCCGAAATATAGAAGATCGGAGCAGGATGAGGCCATTCGGCCCTTTGAACCTGCTCCCACATTCATCACGATCATGGCTGTTCATCCATCTCAACAGCCTAATCCTGCTTTCTCCCAATAACCTTTGATCCCATTCGCCCCAAGTGCTATATCTAGTCGCCTCTTGAATACATTCAGTGCTTTGCCATCAACTACTTCCTGTGGTAATGAACTCCACAGGCTCATCAGTCTCTGGGTGAAGAAATGTCTCCTCATCTCCGTCCTAAATCATCTACCCCGAATCCTCATACTGTGACCCCTGGGAACCATTGGGAACACCCTCCCTGCATCTACCCTGTTTAGTCCTGTTAGAATTTTATAAGTCTCTATGAGGTTCCCCCTCATCCGTCTGAACTCTAGCAAAAACAATCCCAACCTAGTCAATCTCTCCTC
>NW_025981712.1:0-3672 GCF_021869965.1 Rhincodon typus | reverse complement strand
TCCCAATTTACAGCCGTTCAGGTAGTAATCTGCCTTCTTGTTGTTGCAGTTCCCCCATGCGTTCCTTGAATGTTTGCCATTGCCTATCCACTCTCATCCCTTTAAGTAACTCTCCCCAATCTGTCAAGGCCAACTCACGCCTCATATCCTCGTAGTTTCCTTTATTAAGGTTCAGCACCCCAGTCTCTGAAGCAAATATCTCACTCTCCATCTTGATAAAAAATACTATCATGTTATGGTCGCTCTTCCCCAAGGGGTCTCGCACAGCTAGATCGGCAATGGTTTCCTTGTCATTACATAGCACCCAGTCTCAGACAGCCTGCTCTCCAGTTGGTTCTTCCACATATTGGTCAGGAAAACCATCCCGTATACATTCCAGGAATTCCTCCTCTATGGCATTATGGCCAAATTGATTTGCCCACTCTGTGTGCAGATTAACATCACTCATGATCACTGATCCTCCCTTATCACACGCATCTCTAATTTCCTGCTTCATGCCATTCCCAACATCACCACTGCAGTTTGGGGGTCTATATATGACTCATGTTTGTTGCCCCTTGGAAATTTCTCAACTCGACCCATGCAGACTCCACATTGTCAGAACTAATATCCTTTCTCACTATTGTGTTAATTTTCACTTTAACCGGCAATGCCGTTCCACCACCTTTTCCTTTTTACCTGCCCTTCCTAAAGTCCGAATACCCTGGGACATTCAGATAGGCTGGGATATTTTTGTCCCTCGAGCGTAGGAAGGTGAAGGGTCACCTTACAGAAGTTTATATCATCATGAGGGGTATAGATAAGGTGCATGGCAGGGTGTTTTCCTGAGGGTGGGGGAGTTCAAGACTAGGGGGCACGTTCTTAAGGTGAGAGGAGAGAGATTTAAAAAAGGCAATTTTCTTTTTACACAGAGGGTGGTTTGTGTGTGGAATGAACTTCCAGAGGAAGTGGTGGATTTGGGTACAGTTACAACGTTGAAAAGTCATTTGGATAAGTACATGAACAGGAAAGATTTGGAGGGGTATGGGCCAGGAGCAAGCAGATGGGACTACTTTAGTTTTGGATTATAGTCGGCATGGACTGGTTGGGCCGAAGGGTCTGTTTCCATGCTGTGTGCCATTGAGCCCTCCACTATTCAATAAGATCAAGGCTGAACCGATGTTTCAACCACTTTCCCCCTCATTTCTGTTCTTTATCTAGAAATCTCGACACCTCCCTACCTTCGTGCACTTGTTCCAATGACTGCCCTCTGCAGGAGAGAATCCCAAAGGATTCCCCACATTCCAGGTGAAGATTTTCCTCTCAGCGACAAATGGCTTTATTCTGATGGCTCCGTCCCCCAGTTTTACAACCACCAAAGCCAGGGTTCAGTACCATCCAACCTGACACACATGGCCAGAACTTTGTCGGTTCCAATTCTCAGAGCGCGGGCCCAGTCTCTCCTTAAAAGACGTTCACTGTAAACTCTCGTGGGAGAGCCTAGGATCGGAAGAAAGGCTGTCTACTTCTGACACAGGTGAGGAGGAATTTCCTCTCTCCGGGCCAGGGGATTGGGGTGGGGGGCTGGGATGGTGCCAGGAAAGGGGGTGGGGAAGCAAACCTGTGGAATTCTTCACCGTGCAGTCCTGGGGACGTTAAATGGATTCATGGCCGAGATCAAGAGATATGTCGTCAGGAAGGGAGTCAAGGGGGAAAAGGCGGGGTATGTGGAGTTGAAGCTGATCAGATCAGTCCAGCCAGTGAATGGGCCGAATGGCCTCTGTCTGCTCTTACCCAGGAAGGTGTACACCCGGGGAATGAGTCCTGTTGGAACCTGTGCGGTTCCCATGAGGAGACCAGAATGGCATATAGCCCTCCGAGGTGGGGTCAGGTCCCATTGAGGCTTGGGGAATGTCACTGTGATGGCCCCCCCACCCGCTGGCTGCCACCTGTGGGTGCCTCCCGCGCTGTCTGTGATAGGGAGTCCAATGAGGCCATTCCCCCCCTTGCACTGACCTTGACGGTGATGGGCAGACGGTTCTCCTTGAACGAACGGAAAGTGAAGCAGCGTTGCTGGCCCGCCTTCCTGACGGGCACGATGTTGCCGGAACATTCCACGTACAGCGGCATTCCCTCCAGGACCTGAGGCGGGTGGAGAGGGCAGGGAGAACAGAGAGTGGTTAGACGGCCACTTCGGCGAGAAGATTTGCGGACAGATTGGGAGGTGAGAGGACATGGGCTGGATGGCATCTGGCCACGCACCTCCCCGCTTCCCCTTGGCAAGGAGCTGCTTTTCTTCGCTGCCCAAGCGGGTGTCAGAAAGATCCTAAGCGCAGCGAGGCGGTCTCTCCTTCAGGGAGCAGGTCCCAATGCTGGGTCCATTCAGGCAGCACGCCCCATAGCGCACACACCATTTGGATCTGATTGATTAACGTCGCATGTCCCTCAGTACAGTGAGAAGTTTTGTTTTGCGTGCAGTACAGGCAGGTCATACCGTACATGTTAGGGTGACTGAATACAGTGTTACAGCTGCAGAGAAGGTGCACAGGGAACAAGATCAACATTAGATTTGAAATCTGGGAGGTCCATTCAGCAGTCTAATAACAGCAGGGAAGAAGATGCTCTCTGAACCTGTTGGTATGTGTTTTTAAGCTTTTGTATCTTCAGCCTGATGGAAGAGGTTGGAGGTAGTAGCCCAGTGTCATTATCGGCGGATTGTTAACCCAGAGACCCAGATAATGCTCTGGGGACCCGGGTTCGAATCCCGCCACAGCAGACGGTAGAATTTGATTCGATAAATATCTGGAATTAAGAATCTAATGATGACTGTGAATCCATGTCGATTATTGGTAAAACCCATCTGGTTCACTCATGTCCTTGAGGGAAGGAAACTGCCATCCTTACCTGGTCTGGGCCTATATGTGACTCCAGACCCACAGCAATGTGGTCGACTCTTAACTGCCCTCTGGGCAATTAGGGATGGGGCAAGAAATGCTGCCTGGTCAGTGATTATCCCATGAATGAATGAAAACAAATTGGCAGAATTTTCCTCATTGGACCAACCAGGTTTCACACGTCAATGAACCACTGAAGCGAGGGACAGCAGCGTGGCCGTACCTCGATATCGCGGCTTCTAGCCACCTCGGTGAAGTTCTCATGCTGCTCCAGGGTCTTATCCACCTTGTCGTCACTCATGCAGTAGCATCGCAGACGGCCATCTCTCCCATCATGCATCTTGGCAAACACCACAAACTTGGCCATGTAGGGCACAGCCATGAGCTCGTTGTAGAGTTGGGTGGCAAAGTTCACCGCTTCCGCTGTTCGGGGGCAGTCTGCCAACCAAAACCTGGGTGGGCGGAGGGGAGGGGAGAGAGAAAGGCCAGAGGGTGAAGTGTACCAGGAGGAGAGGGCAGGGGTGGGCAGGGGAGAAGGACAAAGAAGGAGCAACTTCAACACCCTTCTGAAGTGTTGAGGTTGTACAGGACGTTGGTGAGGCCTCTTCTGGAATACTGTGTCCAGTTCTGGTCGCCTCGTTACAGGAAGGGTATTATTGAGCCGGAGAGGGTATTTACCAGGATGTTGCTGGGAATGGAGGCTCGCAGCTACAAGGAGAGGCTGGGACATTTTTCACTGGAGCGTAGTAGGCTGAGGGGTGACCTTATGGAGGTTTATAAAATCATGAGGGGCATAGAT
>NW_025981711.1:0-5237 GCF_021869965.1 Rhincodon typus | reverse complement strand
CTGCTGTGTTCATCCAGCCCTGCACCTTGTTGTCTCCACAGATACTGCTGGACCTGCTGTGTTTCACTGTTTGTTACAGATTTTCATCATTTACAGCATTTTGCTTTCTTTCGCTCATGTGGCTCGCTCATCCTTTCTGTGGTCAGCCAAATCCTTCAAACTCCTCCAGCAACATTGCTGCGAGCTGTTTTCCCTGAACAGAGCTCAGTCATAAATATCAGGGGCAACATGGTTTTAAACATGGTGTGGGTTGAAAAGAAGTGAGGTGTCTCAGTGGTTAACATATTGGATGTCCAGCAGTAGTGAATGTTCTGGGAATGGCGTGAGGTAGGAGCAGGACAGAATTGGACAGGATAGGGGCACCATGGTGTCGGGGTCAGAGTAGGGATACTATAGGCATGGAATCGGTAGTTAATGAGGTGAGTTTGGTAAAATACAGTAAGAATTCTCACTAGATGTCACAGTGAGAAGCTCACCAATGAACAAGTCAATGTAAGTATCTTTTAGCCTTTTAGCCATAAGATCCAGTGCCCTTTCTTCTCCCTATCCCTGCTAAAATGAAATGTGTTCAATAAATCAAGATATTTTGACTCTTACTGAAGGAACCTAGTGGAGTTTTTTGTTTTGTCCTGGGGAAACAGACAGTCAGGTAGATTGGAATTGGTGGTCTCCTGGTTTATTCAAACTAACAAAATCAATGGCATGACAAGAGCAACAAAGAATTCAAAAACTCCTGGAATAGCAGCAGGGACACAAACTGAATCAATAAAAAAAAGATGCAACACCAACCAGACTGAGGACCATCCCCCTGGGAATGGGGAGAGTCAGACATGCTCAGATATTGGGTGTCATCAGGAAAAGCAAAGTGAGGCAGGCAATGTGGGAAATCGGAGCTGGTGTAGGCCATTCAGGCCCTTAAGCCTGCTCTGCCATTCAGTCAAATCATGGATGATCTGATTGTGTCTTTGGCTCCAATGTCCTGCCTGATCCCCCCCCCCACCCCGCTTTGAGCCCTGACTTCTTTGTCAATTAAAGATCTGACAAAATGAGCGTTGAGCATATCCCATGACCCACACCCTCCACTGCTGTCTGGGGAAGAGAATTCCAAGCACTGATGACCCTCTGAGAGAAGCATTTCCTCCTCATCTCCTCTAGGATTTCTAGATAGCAACCTCAAGAGGAAACATTCTCTCAGGATCTACCCTCTCAGCATCTACCCCGAGAAGGCCCCTCAGAATCTTACATCTTTCAATAACATCACCCCTCATTCTTCTAAACTCGAATGAGTATAGGTCCAACTCACTCAACCTTTCTTTGAAAGACCACCCCTTCTTTCCAGGAATCAGCTAAGTGAACCTTCACTGAGCTGTCTCCCATGCAAGAATATCCTTGCCTAAATAGGAGACAGAAACTGCAATTACTTCTCTGGATGTGGTCTCACCAATGCCCTGTATAGTTTTAGTCAGATATCCGTCACCTTATACTCTGTCCCCTTGCAATCCATTCGCCTTCCCAATTGCTTCCTATACCTCCATACTTTCTTCGTGCGATTCATCAAAGTAGATATCCAGATCCCTCTGTTATCACAGCATTTGTTGACCCTCTGCATTTAGATAAGCCAAGGCTTGAAATGAGGTGATTCTATTGGTCAGACAGAGAGATTCATATGGATACAAGCCTTTTATTTCAGGCAGGAAAACTGTGTCTCTGAAAATGAAGTCAGAAGTCACACGACACCAGGTTATAGCCCAACAGGTTTATCTGAAATCACAAGCCATAGGAGCACTGATTCCTCATCAGATAAACCGGTTGGACTATAACCTGGTGTCTTGTGACTTCTGACTGTGTACATTCTGACCATTTTTTTTACCCCAGCCTCATGATGTGGCTGTGAGCTGTATTATCCCATAGAAGCATGAATTGCTCAAGATTCCCAACGCTACTTAAAATCAGCTCATTGTTTAGGGCAATAGCTGTTGCATTTGTCTGGGGTTTTAATTATTTCTGTTTCAGGAGACGTATGTGCCAGGCAGATTGGGACTGAGAGTTTTTGGTCCAATGCTTATTATTTCTGCCCAAAGGTTTTCCCCAATTTACCAAAGTTCCTGACTTGTTCTGAGCACAGTAATAATTTGGACTATTCAAATTAATGTGACCCAACACTGCGCTGTGTCATGAAGAAAGGCATTTGATAGGTAAGTGTTTTAAACTATTTGAAGTTATTTATAACTTGACGGGTGCGTGTTATTAATGTGCTGTACCAGAGAGTAAGCTACCACCATAGTCAGTCATTTATCAAAATGACGCTCTTACAAATCACACGTCTGTTGTAAATACTGTAGTGAAGCACCTTATTATCTTCACCATGCTCGCTCGGGTGCCACATTGCCTAATAGAAATTGGTTTTCCAGTAGAGGGGGAGGGGTGTATACTTTTGTGTTAGTGGAAATAGGTGAGGCTAATCCAATTCATTGCAAACCCGAAACACAAGCATTTAATTTTATTTTGCTGATCTTTGATGTCAAACTGTTTTTTCCCCTTTTGGATTTATTGAAACTGGAGTAAATGTATGAATGGAATAGATTCCAGACAACCCACTCGTCCAACTCGTTCATTTTCTCTTGATTCTTCGATGGAATCAGTGTGTCACTAGCTGGAATGGTCCATCCCTAATTGCCCCCTTGAGAAGATGGTGAGCCTCCATTTTG
Source organism: Rhincodon typus (assembly GCF_021869965.1). NCBI lineage: Eukaryota > Metazoa > Chordata > Chondrichthyes > Orectolobiformes > Rhincodontidae > Rhincodon > Rhincodon typus. The sequence continues at coordinate 2,529 of NW_025981711.1, read as the reverse complement.
AACTGCCACATCCCTCGGGAATATGGGTAAACCCGCATAGTGCCATGAGGGAGGAGCTTCCTGGAATTTTACCTAGTGCCAGCGAGGGAACGGAAATGTGGTTCCAAGTCAGTTTTAATCTCCCTATCTGATGAAGGATGTTCTAGCTGTGGAGGGAGTGCAGCAAAGGTTTATCAGACTGATTCCTTGGATGACAGGATTGATGTATGAAGAGGGATTTGATCAGTTAGGACTGTATTCACTGGAGATTAGAAGAATGAGGAAGGGATCTCATAGAAACCTGTAAAATTCTAACAGGATTAGACAAGGTATACATGGGAAGGATGTTCCTGATGACTGGGAATCCAGAACCAGGGGTCACAGTCTAAGGATACAGGGTGGGACAGTTAGGACTGAGGTGAGGAGAAATTTTTTCACTCAGGGCGTGGTGAGCCTGTGATATTCTCTGCCACAGAAAGTGGTTGAAGCCAAAACATTGAATGTTTCCAAGAAGGAGTTAGATATAGTTCTCAGGGCTAAATAGATCAAAGGGTGTGAGGAGAAAGCAGGAACAGGTTACTGAGTTGGATGATCAGCCGTGGTCATATTGCTTGGAGGAACCAGATTGAGGGGCTGACCGGCCTAGTCTCCTGTGTTTCGATGACTGAACAAAATCCATATAAATAACAGATTGAATTCCAGGTTTTAGATTTCAGGTCCTCAAATTGAAACACAAGTCACAAAAACAAAGCATCTTGTAGCGAATGAATTAATTAATGAAAATGCTTTGAAATTTTCTTCTCTGACACCTTATGTATTCTTGTATTCCCACCATGATTACCATGATTGTCTGCAGCAAATACAATTCTTAATTAATGGCATTCAATACCTGATTATGCCGTTTCTGTTTAACCTTGGCTCATCTGAAGGTTTTAGGAATCTTAATTATTTTCCATTAGATTCCACAGTTAATTCTTGAGTAAGTCAGCTTTGGCTCATTGGGTGGTGCGCTGGTTTCTATGGTAGTGGGTTCGAGTCCCATTCCAGGACCTGAGCACAAAAATCGAGATTGACTCTCTGGTGTATTAACAAAGGAGGTTTGTATTTTTGGAGGAACCACCTTTTACATGACACAGTAGACTGACACCCACCGCCCTCTCAAGTGGATGTGAAAGATGCCACGGCCACTATACTTATAAAACATATAGCCCTTCATTCTGATCATTTTGAACTGTTTGTTAGATTGGTGTCAAAGTTCGAAGGGTCTACTATAAGAAATAGTGGGAACAGGCCATTGTGTGCCTCAAGTCTGCTCCACCATTCAATAAGGTCATAGCTGATTTTATTGCCGTCAAATAAGTGGCACAGTGTCGCAGTGGTTAGCACTGCTGCCTCACAGCACCAAGGAGCTGGGTTTGCTTCCACCCTCAGGCGAGTGTCTGTGTGGAGTTTGTACATTCTCCCCATGTCTGCGTGGGTTTCCTCCGGGTGCTCTGGTTTCCTCCCACAGTCCAAAGATGTGCAGGTTAGGGTGGATTGGCCATGCTAAATTGCCCTTAGGGATGTGTAGATTAGGTGGATTATAGGGGAATGAGATTGGGTGGGATGCTCTGAGGTTTGGTGGGAACTTGTTGGGGTGAAGGGACTGTTTCCACATTGTAGGGATTCTATGATGATACCTTATTCTAAGACTGTAAAGTTTGGTTCTAGACTCCTAAGTAGGGGAAGCATTGACCTACCCTGTTAAAACTCCTTAAGAACCTAAGGATTTGGAGCAAAAACAGTAACAGGCTATTGAGTTCGATGATCAGCAATGATCATATTGAATGGCACACCAGGCTTGAAGTGCCAAATGGTCTACTCCTGCTTCTATTTTCTATGTTTCTATGTTTACGTATTGGTACGTGTTCGCTAATCAGTAGCCTAGTTTCCAGCTCATTTTTATTTCTCTTACACTACTAATATGCAATGCCCTCCCGGGATCAAGTTCAGTGACTGTGATTGAAGCCACTGATGTGGAGAGATTCCACTGGTTAACAAATAATTAATGACCTTTTACCAAATGAATGTATCTTCGTGAAAAGAGATTTTATTGCAGCAAAAACTTATCTCAGCCTCTCAAATTGTAAGATGGAAGAGGCAAGCCAGAACTCAATATATCTTCATTTGTCTCATCTGCCCAGGTAGACGTCTGTTTTGTTATTTTTCTCATTGATGTGGGAAAAAGGATTACTCCCAACTGCTCATCCACAGTAAAGGTGGATTGAGCTCATTTTTCTCCAAGTTTACTGATTACAAAGCAAGGAACAGTTAACATTATGAAAGACGAGGTTGTTGCATTTCCAGTCAACTTTGCTAGATATTCAAATAAAAGCAAACTACTGCTAATGCTGGAGATCTGATATCAAACATAAAGTGCTCGAGAAACTCAGCAGTTTTGGCAGCATCTGTAGAGACTGAAACAGTTTTGAGTTCAACATAACTGAAGAAGCAGTTAAGACTTCAGAGATAACAAGGTGTAGAGCTGGATGAACACAGCAGGCCAAGCAG
>NW_025981710.1:0-5238 GCF_021869965.1 Rhincodon typus | reverse complement strand
TGTGGATGGTTTGGGAGATGATGGTTTGGTGCCCAGGGGTGGGGTCATGATCAAGGGGGCGGTAGGAGGAGGTGTCGGAGAGTTGGCGTCTGGCCTCGGCGATGTAGAGGTCAGCGCGCCATACTACACCTGCGCCTCCCTTGTCCGCGGGTTTTATGGTGAATATGGGATTGGAGCGGAGGGAGCAGAGGGCTGCACGTTCTGCGGGGGAGAGGTTGGAGTGGGTGAGAGGGGTGGAGAGGTTGAGGCGATTGATGTCTCGATGGCAGTTGGAGATGAAGAGGTCGAGGGAGGGTAGGAGGCCTTGGGGTGGTGTCCAGGAGGAGGGGGTGTGTTGGAAGCGGGAGAAGGGGTCAGTAGAGGGAGGGTTAGGTTCACGGTTGAAGAAGTAAGCGTGGAGGCGGAGGCGGCGGAAAAACTGCTCTATGTCCAAGCGTGAGCGGTATTCGTTGATCTGTGGGTGGAGGGGGACAAAGGTGAGCCCTTTACTGAGGACTGACCGTTCGTCCTCAGTGAGGGGTAGGTCTGGGGGGATGGTGAAGACTCGGCAGGGCTGGGTGCTGCTGTCTCCTCTGGAGCTGCTGGCTGTGGAGGCTGTGGGCGGAGCTGCGTCGGCGTCGGCTGTGGGCGGAGCTGCGTCGGCGTCGGCTGTGGGCGGAATATTAGATGTGTTGGCATGGTGTATGCAAGTATAAAAGATGGAAGATGGGGCTGGGGTCAGAAGCTGACCTGGGTGGGATTTGACTAGGCAGTATGGGTAGAGGGACATTGGCTAGAATAGACACTATCAAATGGCTATGGCGAGGCTTTGAAAAAGGGGCATTGGTTGGCATGGAGAGTGTGAACAGGGGTGTAGATTGACACAAAGTATTTGAGGGATCATGAGGGAGCTGGATATCAGGCACGAGGCTGCACGAGTTGAGATGGATGGGACATGAGGAATGCGTGAGGGCCTGGTGAAGTGGGAGGAAAGTCTCTTGAGCCTGCTCACCCAACTCTGGCAACACATCCAGGCTATTGAGAGCAAAGCCAAGGAACTACTGGTGAGTTTTTAATCAATCACTGGTTCAGGCACAGGTCCAGTCTGGGCTCCTCAATTTGGGAACAGTGTCCAATCCACGAGGAAGTGTTTTTCCAGGAAGCTTGTTTATTTGTGACAAGGCTAGAGAAGCTGGAGTTGATCGTTTTCGAGTAAAGTGAGTTAGAATGAGATTGAAGAGAGGGGTTTTGATGGAGTAGTCCAGGAGAAATTGGTGATCCTGGCAGGAAGATTGATAGCCCTATTTAGAGAGTTGGTGGCAAAGTGATAATGTCATTAAGCTTGTAATCAAGGGATAGAATGGATAATGATTCTAGAACTAGGGGGCATAGTCTGAGAATTAGGGCCAGACCGTTCAGGAGAGATGTTAGGAAGCACTTCTACACACAAAGGTGGTACAGGTTTGCAACTCTTTTTTATTTACTTGTGGGGTGTTGGCATCGCTAGCTAGCCCGCACTTATTGACCATCACTAGTTGCCCTTGAGAATTTATTGTCCTTGCCCTATTGTTCTTCCACACATTGTAATGGATGCAAGATCAGTTGCTAATTTTACGGGATAGATTTTCTTTGTTGAGCAAAAGGAATAAAGGATACAGACCAAAGGAAGGAGTATGGAGTTAGGCCACAGGTTATCCATGATCTCATTGAATGGTGGGACAGGCCTGAGGGGCTGAATGGCCTACTCCTGTTCCTATGCTCCTGTAATGCACTGGAGGGATGGTTTTGAATCCTGCCTTGGCAGCTGTTAAATTTTGTTAAATTTGATTTGATTCAATTTGATTTATTGCCATGCATATTCTGTGACAAAACACAGTGAAAAACATTGTATAGTGTGGCCGCTCTCTGGCACCATCTTAAAACACAGAAAAATAATCCAAAACATAGAATATAAAGGCGGAAGAGTGAAGAAATAAAGGAAAAAGTGGTCAACTTTGCAGTCCTTCTTGTTAAGTGCTCCACCGTAGGCCTGGTGGCCAGGTGTTTTGCTGTGTTCCTGCGGTTGGAAGAAACGTTGCCCCTCTATGATGCCATGTCACCACTGTGAATCTTCCCTGGACCTCGCCAATGCAGACACCACCAATGCAGTTGGTTACCACACCAGCTCAACCTCGAATCTGCTGCTGCCATGGGTCCACTTTGGGCCCACCTCACCGATGCAGCTACCGCTGGTGCTGCCAGATCTTGTACTGGGCCCAAACTCACCTCCACCGCCGCCTCTATGTATCTGCGCTGGACACAGACGCTGTCGGGAACACAAACTCGTCTCCACCACTGCGGTGGAACTTAATGTCAATGAATTAGTCTGGTCCTAAATAAATCTAGCCCCATTTGCCAGCATTTGGCCCATTTCCCACTAAACCCTTCATATTCATGTCCCCATCCAGATGCCTTTTAAATGTTGTAACTGTACCAGCCTCCACCACTTCCTCTGGCAGCTCGTTCCATACACACACCACCCTCTGTGTGAAAAAGTTACCCCTCCGGTCCCTTTTATATCTTTCCCCTCTCACCTTAAACCTGTGCCCTCTAGTTTGGACTCCCCCACCCTGGTTAAAAGACCTTGACTATTCACCCTATCCAAGCCCCTCATAATTTTAGAAATCATACAGAAGGTCACCCCTCAGCCTCAGACATTCCAGGGAAAATAGCCTCAGCTTATCCAGCCTCTCCCTATAGCTCAAACCCTCCAACCCTGGCAACATCCTTGTAAATCTTTTCTGAACCCTTTCAAGTTTCACAACATCCTTCCTATAGCAGGGAGACCAGAACTGCATGCAGTATTCCAAAAGTGGCCTAACCAATGTCCTGTACAGCTGCAACATGACCTCCCAACCCCTGTACTCAATGCACTAACCAATAAAGGCAAACATACCAAATATCTTCTTCACTGCCCTGTCTACCTGTGATTCCACCTTCAATGAACTATGAACCTGCACTCCAAAATCTCTTTGTTCAGCAACACTCCTCTGGAACTTACCAGTAAGTATTGCCCTGATTTGCCTTTTCAAAATGTAGAATCTCACATTTATTGGCCCATCTGATCAAAATCCTGTTATACTCTGAGGTAACCTTCTTCGCTGTCCACTACACCTCCTATTTTGGTGCCATCTGCAAACTTACTAACCATACTTCCTATGTTCACATCCAAATCATTTATATAAATGACAAAAAGCAGTGGACCCAGCACCGATCCTTGTGGCACACCGCTGGTCACAGGCCTCTAGACTGAAAAGCAACCCTCCACCACGGCCCTCTGTCTGCTACCTTTAATGCCAGTTCTGTGTCTAAATGGCTAGTTCCCCCTGTATTCCATGTGACCTAATCTTGCTAAGCAGTCTACCATGAGGAACCATGTTGAAGTCTTACTCAAGTCCATACAGATCATGTCCACCACTCTGCCCTTGTCAATCCTCTTTGTTACCTTTTCAAAAAACGGAATCAAGTTAGTGAGATATAGAAATCTGCCATCCTTACCTGGTCTGGCCTACATGTGACCCCTGAACAATGTGGTTTACTCTTTTAATTGACTCTTAAATGGCCCTTCATTGCCCCTTAGGTCAAGAGCAACTGGGGATGGGCAACAAATGCTGTCCAGCCAGTGACACCCACATCCAACAAGAGAATTTTAAAAAATGAGGGCAGCTAATTTGCACACTGCAAGCTCCTGAAATAACGATGAGTAAAAAAAACCAGATTTATCCTTTATTTGTGAACAATAAATGTTGTGGGAATCAGGACCTGGATCTTCCTAGTCTGTGTGGTATAATCAGCAAACAGATTAACTCAGGCAGTCTATTGAAGAGCTGCAATCAAATTGAAATGGTTTCTTTGCAGGGACAATTGCTGATGTCAGCTTTGACAGGGCGACACAGATGGTGAGGTACGAAAAGGTCCTTTATTCATGTTGGATGCATAATTTGATGTACAAGACCAAACCATTCTGAAAAGTTTTTAATTCCAATTTTCAGCTTTTATGTGTTGGAGATTCACTCAATCCTTCCCTCTTCCTCTCATTAGCTGGAGAGTTTGCACTAATTATGAGTAATTTGAAATGTTATTAATTGTTCTCCCTCGTCTCCAGTGTGTGGGCTGTGTGAATTTGATAGGTGTTATCACTGTGAGAGAGGTGGTTCCCCTACGCACTGTGTGTAATGGAATTGGAAACCCATTCATCTAAAGCAACCTTACACTGCAGTATACAAACTGCGAACCACTTGCTTACTAATGAGGCATCACATAAATAAAAAAGCAGAAACATTCCATCCTCAATGTCTGAGGCCAATTTGCAACAACAGTGGTATTGATAAGATCCTCTCATTGAGGCTTTTGCGAAGTGCTGCATGATTCCTGGCATCATCAGAGCTCAGCTTCTCTCAGTTGGTCATGTGCTTTGCTTCACTGATGCCAAAGGCAATGCCCTATGACCAGCTGAGCGTGGCAGCCATGTTGCAGGACGTCCCAGAGACAGGGACCAACCTGAAAGCCAACCTTGACGCTTGCAATAAAAACAGAAGTTGCTGGAAAAGCTCAGCAGGTCTGGCAGCATCTGTGAAGGAAAAAACAGAGTTAACGTTTCGGGTCCGGTGACCCTTCCTCAGAAGCTTGCAAGCCAGATTGTAAGATGTACCAAAACCAACTTTGGCCCAAGCCAAATGAAGAGCTTCAATCGGAAAGTGATTTGCTGTGCAAAGAGAACAGACTCGAACATCTTCAGAGTAAGTGATAGAGATCAACAGCACAGAGACGGGCCCTTCAGCCCGTCGTGTCCACACCAGTCAAAAACAACCATCTTGCTGTTCTATTCCCATTTTCCAGAACTTAGCTCATGGCCTTGTATGCCTCAGCATTGCAGTGCGCATCTAAATACTTCCTCAATGTGATGCGGGGTTCTGCCTCTCCCACCCTTACAGGCAGTGAGTTCCAGATTCCCAACACTGTCTGGGTGACAAATAAATCCTCACATCTCCTCTAAACCTCCTGCCCCTTACAGTAATTCTATGCCTCCTGGTCACTGATCCCTCCATCAAGTGGAAATGGTTCCTCCTGTCTACCCTGTCTATGCCCCTCATCATTTTATACATGGCAGTCATATCCCCCCTCAATCTCCTGTGCTCTGAGGAAAACAATCCCAGTCTATCCAATCTCTCTTCATCACTGAAACTCTTCAGCCCAGGCAACATCCTGGTAAAGACTCAT
>NW_025981709.1:0-5238 GCF_021869965.1 Rhincodon typus | reverse complement strand
TCAGGGTCTAGGCCCGAAACGTCAGCCTTCCTGCTCCTCTGATGCTGCTTGGCCTGCTGTGTTCATCCAGCTCTATACCTTGTTATCTCAGATTCTCCAGCATCTGCAGTTCCTACTATCTCAGAACGTTATCATTTATTGGACGGGGTACTGAATACAAAATTTGGGAGATTATGACATTGGTAAGACCACATCCAGAAGACTGCGTATTGTTCTCCTTATTTAAGAAAGGATATAACAGTATTGGAGGCAGTTCAGAGATTTTCAACCAGACTACTACATATGAGTATTATAGCACTATCAGTACCTTGTATTAAGAGGAAAGATTGGATAGAATAGGCTTGTAACTGCTGGAGATTAGAACAGTGGGAATTCACTTGATTGAAATGTAAAATCCTGAAGTGACTGGGTAAAGTGGATGTGGAGATTATGCTTCCTCTTATATGAGAATCTAGAACTAGGGGCTTGAAAATCAGTGGTCACCCATTTAAAATAAGATTAGGTGAATTTTTTTCACTCTGAGGGTTGACGGTCTTCGGAACTCTGCCTGTTGGAAGCAAAGTCCTCGAATATCTTAACACAGAGGTGGCGAGATTCTAGTTAAGCAAGGGATGAAAGGTTATCGGGGGTAGGTGGGAATGTGGATTTCAGGTTACAATTGGATCAGCCATGGTTTTATTCAATAGTGGAGCAGGCTTGAGGGGATGAAGTGCTCACACCTGTTCCTATTTTCCTATGTAACAGGCTCAAAGAGCCTGTGTTTGTACATTCAATACCCCTTGTTAGTCAAGAATCTATCTACTTCTGCCTTAAAAATATTCAATGCCACGCTTCCACTAGGAAGAATTACACGACACATGACGCTCTGAGAGAAAAAAATATCCTCCTCATCTAATTTTATATGAAAGATCCCTTACACTTAAACTGTGTCTACTTAGCTCTCGTGTTTCTCACAGGGGAAACATCCTTTCGTACCGTCAAACTCCTCAGGGTTTTATACATTTCAATAAACACACCTCTCATTAATCAAAACTCCAATGGATGCAGGCCCAGTCTATCCAAGTTTCCCTCAGAAGACACCCCTCCAGCCTAAGTTCTCAGGGGCCACAGGCGAGGGTTCAATATCAAGATCTTGCTAAATTGTACAGTGCCACTTCTGTGCAACAGGATTGAGGAAGCTTGGATGCAGCTCAAGCTTGTGTGCTGGTATGCTGCAGAACTTTTGCTTCATAGAGCCTGATATGTTTCAGATTAAAGCAGAAAGGCACTGCTTGTTAACACAAGTGGCCAGTGAGGATAGTAAAACGCAGACCGACATAAACCATAAATTATTCACTCCCTGCAATTAAACCCAACGCATAAGCAGCTGTGTTTTTCTCCCCATAGTCTTTATGCAGTCTTTAATATTCTCAGAGATTATTGATGCATAGAGAGAGAGCTGAAGCAGGTGTGACACAGGGAAACGAAGACATTGATAGAGAGATAGAGCAAGACACACAGATGAAGACTTATGAAGGAGGGTTGAAAGGCAGACAGGCCATAAAGGGAGCAGCAGAAACAGAAGGTTTGATTTGCAGTGCTCATCAGAGCTGGGGCTATGGGGGAGGGGAGTGGAGGCATTAAAGATACCCACTGGCCTCCAAATAGGGCACCTTTCTGTTCCTGCCTCCAGGCTGCGTGTACATGTGTGTGCGCGCGTGTGTGTGTACTGAACAGCTTGTAATCAGACATTGACTGGGGTTTTGAAGTGAGCCTCCAGGCCCCTGCCAGTAGCAGGCACCCAATTAACTACCAGAAAGCTGCCTTGTCACGCAATGCCATAGCTTCTAACAACTGACGTTCCAGAGCTGCCCTTCACAGTTCCACACATTCCTATGGTCAGGGAAAATCGGTGCCAAAAGGGACCAAAGTGACCTGGCGGATGGGCTGGAGCAAAGGAAGGTCACCCTGTTCCCAGAGGAGGCCATCCACCAGACCTTGCCAGCGTGAGTCACAGTCATACAACACAGAAACAGGCCCTTCGGCCCACTGTGTCTATGCCAATCAACAAACACCAAATTACAATAATCATATTTACCTGCACTTGGTCCATAGCTACTGTGCCCTGGCATTTTAAGTACTCATCCAATGCTTCTTAAATGTTGCAAGAGTACCTGCCTGCACCATCCTCTCACCTTGTCTCTGCTACTTCACCTACCTCCCACCGAGGCTCATGCTCCACCACTCCCACTGTAGTGTATAGCATGCTCCCTCGCCCGCTCTCACCTATTCAGTTCTCCCAGACTAACCCTGCACGCCTTCTGAGCTACATACACTTGGGACACCTCCCCATCTTTCCTCCAGCTGCACCAGTACTAACAACTGTGCCACCCACTTTCCTCTCACTCAATCCCTCCTCTTGCTCTCATTTCAGAAGGCAACAAGCCATAACAGGACAGATGGTGGGGTGGCCGACATTTGGCTCCTCACACCCTACGAGGAGAGGGTCTTGGCGTTGGCTCGCACCAGTCCTGTGGGAGTGCAGAAACCTCCATTTCCTGGCAGCCAAGTAAGAAGCGTTATTCATTGTCATGCTACTCTCCCACTGGGGTCAGTTAGCTCAGTTGGCTCGATGGTTGGTTTGTGATACAGAGTCATGCCAACAGTGTGGGTTCAATTCCCACACCAGCTGAGATTATCATAAAGATCCCACCTCCTGAACCTCTCCCCTCACCTGAGGCCCTGGTGACCATCAGGTTAAACCACTGCCAATTGTAATGAGGGAGCAACCTATGGTCCAGTAGGATGATGGCAACTTTACCTTTCTCACTCTTCCCATTACCCTCAAAGTATATTTAGTATTAACGTGCCACAAAGTCTACCTCCTGGTGGCAACATTCTCCCTTTTGTCTCCTGCAGGATGCCCATGATGGCACAGTCATGAGGGCGCCCCTTCAAGACATGCCCTCCTCTACCTCTGAGGAAGAAACACTGACAAGGCTGCCTCCTCCCCCCAACTCAGACACCTCCCTCAGTTGTTTTTTTTTCTAGATCAAAGTCGGGAGCATCTACTGGTGAGCACTCCATCGCCACATTTCTGCAGTTGGTTGAAGATAAAAATGCCCCAATTCTCTGGCACTCCATGACTGTCAGAGACTAGGCACCTGCTCAGCTACAGGAAGGAAAGGAGCCCATCAAGTTGGGAAAGTCACAACTTCAATAAATACGCAAACAGACACAAGAGCAGCAGGCAGGTTTGTTGGGGCGCTGGGCAATGAGGCATGAAGGCCGATAGACCACAGCAATGCATTTGAAACCCTGCTGCTTCAAGCATGCAAGCATCAGGCTGCCTCCATGGATGGGTTGGTAGCTGCCATGGAGAGCCAGGTCTAGCAGTCTCAGAGTGTGCTGGGTAGGTGCACAGGCCTGCACTCCATTGATCTTGCCGTACGGGCTCAAAACCAATGACAAAGCAAAACGGGGAGCCGAGGGACCTTGAGGTCCCTCCAGTGTTTCCCGTCCTCACAAGGAGACAGGGTGATGCTGGTAGGCACCCAGCTGGAGGAGGAACCGCAAACAGGTCCCTCCTGCCACAGAAATCTCTTCTCAGGACACTCTAGCCTTAATCCTCCACCCCGCCTGCCCCCTCAGCTCTGCTGGAGGTCAAGCTCAGGAGGATGCATTTGCCTCTGGGCAGGACATATTCAACTTGTCTGGGCCCTGGAGACACAAATGCCATGGGGCTTGCCACTAGCTCAACCCAAACTTCCAAGGCCAACAGGTTCCAGTGTAAAGCAGCAGACACCAGGACTACACTAAGATGTATTAGGAGGGAAAGAAAGATAGCTACATAGATGAACTGCCTCCAATGCTATTTCATCCTTACTTCATTAATATATTTGAGGTCCTGCTTGCTAAATTCTGATTATAGGTCACATCTCTCTTCCTATCTTTGTCGTTGGTACCAATATGAACCACGACATCCGGTAGTCCATCTTCCCCCAGGAGAAAGTCCTGCAGCCGCTCTGGGACATCCTTGACCCGTCTGGTAAGTAACGTAACAATCCTAGAGTCACATGTACAGCCAGAGATGTCCGCCTGTTCCCCTAAATAATGAACCCCCAAACACTACTGCTCTCCCATTCATCTTTCTTCTTTCCTGTACAGCTGGGCTAACTGTAGTGTCAAGGGCTTAGCTCTTTCTGAACTCTCCTGAGGGACAAATGCCCTCAGCAATATCCAGAATAGAAAACCGTGTGGTTAATGGGGACTCCTGTACAAGCTCATTCCCTATCTGCCTTCATGGCCCTTACCTTGCAGAGTGTGGTTACTCATTCAATGCTGTACTGGAACCTTCAGTCTGGATTACAGGCTGAAATAACCTGATTTTACAGCCGTCAGATTCAGAGGCAACTGTTTGAATGCCTGGTTGGTACAAATTCAAAGGATGGATTTGAAAAAGACACTAATGAAGATATTATTTGAGTAAAGAGCAGAGAGGGAATGGGGGCAACACAAGGACAGTGCTCATTCAGGAAAGTGATGGGCCACAGCAGCAAGAAAAATGAGGCTTTGTGAGAGGGCAGACAGATCTTCTGCTGACAGAATATTTATTAACATACAGCCTTGATACATTCCAGAGATGTACATGGGGTGATTTGTAGCATCATATTGCCTGTGTTTATGAAGAAGTCACCTTTCCTGTTTTTGTTGCTGTGACTTCTGTAGCATTAAAGAAATAACGACGCTCATGATATAAGATGATGTAGCGTTGAATTAGCAGATTCTGAAAAGAGAGATGGGAACACTGTGCATGATAGAGACTACAGTGTAATGTACAAAAGGATATAAGGGTTTGTTAGACCTCCTGTGTGTCAGACATTGGTCACCCTAGATAAAGCGGGGACCTTGAGGAACCACAGTAAGTGTGGTGATAGGACAGACTAAGGCTGCAGTCTCTATGCAGTGTAAGATCAAATCCTTGAGTCTTACTAAAATGTACAACAGCCTAGCCCTCTAGGGCTGATCAAAACAGGATCAGGAAGCTTGACAAAATCTAAAGTTACAGTGGTGTAGGCAACTCAAATATCAGTGGCAGCAAGTCAAACCACCTTCTATCTCTTCTTTGTAGTGCCTTCACTCAACCAAATTAACTCATGACTGGGATAAACTTCAACGATCTCATATTGATTTCACGTACAGTTTGAGCTGGGCTTCCTCTCACTTTTTACTCGACTATTTTGAACACCCCCAAGGACA
>NW_025981708.1:0-5238 GCF_021869965.1 Rhincodon typus | reverse complement strand
GTCAGCCTCTCTGCTCCTATGATGCTGCTTGGCCTGCTGTGTTCATCCAGCCCTGCACCTTGTTGTCTAGTAGAAATAAGCCCATTTTATTCAAACTGTTCTCATAAGACATCCCATTCATTCCAGGTATCAATTTAGTAAACTTCACTTGAACTGTCTCAAATACGTTTACAACCTTCCTTAAACAAGGGAGTCAAAACTGCATACAGTATTCAAGATGTGATCTGGAAGCATAACCAAAGCATAGCAACTTTAGTTTTATATCAATTCCTCTTGAAATAGAGGACAGTACACCAGTAGCCTTTTTGATTACGTGCTGTACCTGCATATTAATGTTTTGTGACTCATGCACCAGAAAATCCAAGATCTGCACCTTTGAACGCCACAAACTTTCTCAGTTCTGCTTTTTCATTCTTCTTACCAAAATGAAAACCTCACAAATCTGCTAGATTTCTGCTCGCGCAACGTATCTATTGAGCCTGTCACTTATTTGTTAATTAATGGTGCTGTAGGTGGCAGTGGTTCATCTGTCCTTGGGACAATTGAGACCAATAATTCTACAGCATAAACTCCTTTACTGACACAGGGTCCATATTACTATATTAGAAACAATTTGGAATGAATGGGAGGTAGAATGTCCGCTTTAATGAGTCTACCAATCTAATGCTGAGCCTATCATCAATTTCAGAATGTTGAAATTGACCACAATGAAAGAGAGAGAGAATTAGAGTTGAACCCAATGATCCATATAACAGCATAAGTTCTTTGGGAGGCAAGGAATATGAAAGAAACAATAGAAAACATACTTATTATGAAAAAATTAGGAAAGTAAAGTAACAGAGGAAGATGGAGACTCATATTTTTCTCATTTCTTTTGGTGATCCACAGAACAAGATATCAATGTTATTGTCGAACAGTAATGTTTCATAGCATATTTTTTCCATTATGAAGCAATGCGTTTGCCTCTAATGAACTTGGATGATCAGCTATCTTCCTTCAATATGACTAAATCTCTTAGCTGCTTTTGATTGTCTTTGGAAAATCCTGCCTAGTTAAGAATTTAATTTATTTGTAAAATTTAATTACTGATTTTTCTTTTAAGGTTATCTGTTTTAAGATAGTTACTTTTATTTTTAGTAGTGTTCCAACGAGTCATACTGGATTTGAAACATTAGCTCTATTTCTTTTTCTATAGATGCTTCCAGACCTCTTCCAGCACTTAGAATCACAGAATCCCTACAGTGTGGAAACAGGCCATTCAACCCATCAACCACACCAACCCTCTGAACAGCATCCCACCCAAACCCATCCCCCTACCCTATCCTTGTAAACCTGCATTTCCCTTTTCTAATTCACATAGCCAGCACATCCCTGGACACGAGATAGTAGGAACTGCAGATACTGGAGAAGCTGAGATAGCAAGGTGTAGAGCTGGATGAACACAGCAGGCCAAGCAGCATCAGAGGAGCAGGAAGGCTGACGTTTTGGGCCTAGACCCTTCTTCAGAAATGGGGGAGGGGAAGGGGTTTCTGAAACAAATAGGGAGAGAGGGGTAGGCAGATAGAAGATGGATAGTGGAGAAGATAAGTGGAGAGGAGACAGGTCAAAGAGGTGGGGATGGAGCCAGTAAAGGTGAGGACTTCACAAGCTTCAAAATCTCCCCTCCCCCTACCGCATCCCAAAACCAGCCCAGCTCATCCCCGCCTCCCTAACCTGTCCTTCCTCCCACCTATCCCCTCCTCCTACCTCAAGCCCCACCCCCATCTCCTACCTACTAACCTCATCCCGCCCCCTTGACCTGTCCGTCCTCCCTGGACTGACCTATCTCCTCCCTAACTCCCCACCTACACTCACCTTTACTGGCTCCATCCCAGCCTCTTTGACCTGTCTGTCTCCTCTCCACTTATCTTCTCCTCTATCCATCTTCTATCTGCCTCCCCCTCTCTCCCTATTTATTTCAGAACCCCCTTCCCCTCCCCCATTTCTGAAGAAGGGTCTAGGCCCAAAACGTCAGCCTTCCTGCTTCTCTGATGCTGCTTGGCCTGCTGTGTTCATCCAGCTTTACACCTTGCTATCTCACATCCCTGGACACTATGAGCAATTTTATCTTGGCCAAACAACCTAACCTGCACACCTTTGGACTGTGGGAGATAACTAGACCACCTAGAAGAAACCTGGCAGACCAAGGGAGAATGTGCAAACTCCACACAGTCGCCCGAAGCTGGTATTGATACTAGGCCCTGGTGCTGTGAGACAGCAGTGCTGACCATGCAGCCACCATGTCGCCGCCTTGCTGTTTTTATTTCCGATCTTCAGCATCCACAGTATCAACTTTTGTTTTTAGGACTTCAGAGATCTTAATTGACAGTTAAGTAAAAAATGAAGTGTCTGTATTATCAAAACAAGTGGCCTTTTAAATTAAATATACTAACTGATATAAAGGGTGAACATCAATTTCAAAATCAAGGCTGGATTCAAACATTACCACCTTCTGCTGGTTTGTCAGCCACAAAGCGCTCATTTTTATTTTCCTCTGGTTTTGTCACAACCATAGATGTTAACGGTGTTACAAAGCTGTACTTGAGCGACAGTTCCAGGATTCTGTCAGTCAGGTTTCCTTTCTCATTTGTCTCTGCAGAAACCCTGAATGCAATAATTGGCAACAATTAATTGTGCAATGTATTGTTATCCATCACAATAAATATTTGTGCTGTGATTAAAACAAATGTTTCTGTAAGCACTTTTAACTCTTAATACATTTCTCCTCTACAAATAATCAAAACAGATAATTAAATTTACTAAATTATTCTAAGCCATTTTGCACTAGTGACAGCTTCATTTGGTAAAAATATCGACTGATGAAAGGTTAGTAACCAAAACATGATTTTACTTTTCAAGTGGTTATGGACCAGCAATATAAGTCTAGCTATTATTGCTTGCACATAAATTGCATTTTTATGTTTCAAATTCATAGACAGTAAACTCCTGATACTTTACCGCTTCTCTAAGAGCTGTTGTATGGTCAAATAAGCCCACAGCCGCTCAGTGAAATCACCGAAAATGTATTGCTGCTGCTGAGTGACATTTTCAACTTCTGAAATCTGCACTTCAGCTTTTAGAGTTAGATTTTCATTGGCCTGTTGAAGAATTAAAGGTATTAGGTTGAACCTTATAGTAAAAAAGATTGGGAAAGTACATCACACCTTGTTTTTTTGTTCCATGACAAGCTCACAATTTGTAGTTGAACTGCTGTATTCCTTGGGGTGTACATACACCCACAGTATTTTTAGGAAGGCAGTTCCTGGACTTTGACCCAGAGACAGTGAAAGACAGTATATAATTCCAAGTCAGGATGGCAAGTAGCTTGAAAGGGAACTTGTAGGTTTTGGTGTTCCCATGCATCTGCTGCCCTTGTCCTTCTAGATGGTAGTAGTTGTGGGTTTGGAAGGTGCTAGCTAAAGAGCCATGTGAATTCCTATGTGTATCTTGTAGATAGTATACACTGTTGCTACTGTGTGTCAGTGGTGGAGGAAGTAAATGTGGTGGATGTCGTACCAATCAAGCAGGCTACTTTCGCCTGGATGGTGCCAAGTTTCATGAGTATTGCTGGAACTGCATCTGTTTATTACTGCCTTCAGACCTGCCATCATGGGCTAAGGGCAAGGGAGACACCACATGACCAGTAACCAGGAGAAATCCAAGCTAAAACATGTCAGATAAAGTTTATGTATATAAGTTGTCCTGTTACTGAAAGTTATCAGTTTGTCTGTTAAGTAAATCAACAAAAGTTTTCAAGGAAACTGAACCTACGGTAATTACCAAACCAGTATGACAGTGATACTTCTGTGTTAAGAAAGACAACACAGGAAAATGACAGCAAGTGCAGAGTCTCCATCACACTCCTGGTTTCTGCCTTGTAGCTGAGGAGATGAAAGGCAAGTTACTTGCTGCAAAATTCCTAGCTTCTGCCCAGCTCTTGTAGGCACAGTATTGATATTGCAAGCCCAGTTCAGCTTCTTGTCAATGATCACCGCCAGAATGTTGATAGTGGAGGGGGCAGCGGTTCAGAAATGGTGGTGCCATTGAACATCAAGGGGCAATAGTTGGAGGTTCTTATTGGAGATCGTCATTGCCTAGCACAAAAACAGAAATTGCTGGAAACACTTGGAGTCCATTGATCCTTCTTCAGAACAGAAGTATACGTTAACTCTGCTTTCTCTCCACAGATGCTGCCAGACCTGGTGAGTTTTTTTTTTAGCAATTTCTGTATTGCCTTGTTACTTGAGTGATGTGAATGATACTTGCCACTTATCAAGCCTGGATATTGTCCAGATCTTGCTGCATATGAGCAAGGCTGCTTTAGTACCTGAGGAGTCACAAAAGATGCTGAACATTGTGCAATGATCTGCAAACATCCCTACTTCTAACCTCATGATGGAGGGAAGGTCACTGAAGGTGACTGAGCTTAGGACACCACCCCGAGGAACTCCTGTAGTGTGCTGATACAGAAATGATTGATCTCCAACACAACTACCTTCCTTTGTGCTAAGTATGACTTCAATCAGTCCAGAGATTGACTCCAGTTGTACTAGAGCCTCTTGATGTTATAACCTGTCAAATGCTGCCGTCACATCAAGGGCAGGCACTCTTCACCTCCTACAGCTCCTAGGGCGGCAGTAGAATCAGAATTCACTTTAATATAAAAGGGAAATAGATAAATATTTGTAAGAAGAATATTTTTGTAAAGCTATGATTTAAATTAGGAGGGAGATAGAGTTAAGCTTATTGTTCTTTCAAAGTGTGAATACAGGCATAATAAGCAAAACAATCTCCTACTGCACTATATACATTTGATTTTAAAACGTAAATAAGTTAATTGGAATAACTGGTAGTGAGTACTTACGGTTTGAGCAAAGACCTCTGCTGTGAGAAAATCCAGGTCATTGTCTGAAATCTTGCCAGCTACTACAATTTCAGAGCCATCATAATACTGCCTAAAATTAGCCTGAGTTAAGTCTGAAATGGCATTCTCTGGATATTGCAATTCAATATCCAAAAGCAGGGGATTTGCTACTTCATCATAAAAGCCCTGTGAAAATTAAGAAAATTTAAGAACTTGGCATACTTTCTAAATAATCATAATATTAGTGAGTCTTTAGCCTACAAAACCCACTGAAATACAATAAAAATCAAAAGAACTGCAGATGCTGTAGTGAATACAGGCATAATAAGCAAAAC
>NW_025981707.1:149-5238 GCF_021869965.1 Rhincodon typus | reverse complement strand
GGGGGGGGTGGGGGTGTTGGGAAGTTGTGGTCCTTGAAAAACGAGGACGAGGACATCTGGAGATGTACGGGAGTGGAATGCCTCATCCTGGGAGCAGATGCAGCAGAGGCGAAGGAATTGGGAATAGGGGATGGCATTTTTGCAGGAAGATGGGTGGGAGGAGGTGTATTCTAGGTAGCTGTGGGAGTCGGTGGGCTTGAAATGGATTTCGGTTTCTAGGTGGTTGCCGGAGATGGAGACAGAGAGGTCCAGGAAGGAGAGAGAGGTATTAGAGATGGTCCAGGTGAACTTAAGGTTGGGGTGGAAGGTGTTGGTGAAGTGGATGAACTGTTCGAGCTCCTCGTGGGAGCACGAGGCGGCGCCGATACAGTCATCAATGTAACGGAGGAAGAGGTGGGGTTTAGGGCCAGTGTAGGTACGGAAGACGGATTGTTCCACGTATCCTACACAAGAGTCAGGCATAGCTTGGGCCCATGCAGGTACCCATGGCCACCCCTTTGTCTGTAGGAAGTGGGAGGAATTGAAAGAGAAGTTGTTGAGGGTGAGGACGAGTTTGGCTAAACGGATGAGGGTGTCAGTGGAGGGGGACTGGTTGGGCCTGCGGGACAGGAAGAAGCGGAGGGCCTTTAGGCCATCTGTATGGGAAGGAGATAGAAGCGGGCGGTGCGGGGTTGGGGAACGATGAGGTTGGAGGCTGTGGGTGGGAGGTCACCTGAGGTGATGAGGTTGTGGATGGTTTGGGAGATGATGGATGGGTGGTCAGGGGTGGGGTCATGATCAAGGGGGCGGTAGGAGGTGGTGTCGGAGAGTTGGCGCCTGGCCTCGGCGATGTAGAGGTCAGTGCGCCATACTACAACTGCGCCTCCCTTGTCTGCGGGTTTTACGGTGAGGTTGGGATTGGAGCGGAGGGCTGCACGTTCTGCGCAGGAGAGGTTGGATTGGGTGAGAGGGGTGGACAGATTGAGGCGATTGATGTCTCGACGGCAGTTGGAAATGAAGAGGTCGAGGGAGGGGAGGAGGCCTTGGGGTGGTGTCCAGGAGGAGGGGGTGTGTTGGAGGTGGGAGAAGGGGTCAGTAGAGGGAGGGTTAGGCTCACGGTTGAAGTAGTAAGCACGGAGGCGGAGGCAGTGGAGAAACTGCTCAATGTTCAAACGTGACCAGTATTCGTTGATGCGTGGGTGGAGGGGGACAAAGGTGAGCCCTTTACTGAGGACTGACCATTTGTCCTCAGTAAGGGGAGGTCTGGCAGGGGGGGATGGTGAAGACCTGGCAGGGCTGGGTGCTGCAGTCTCCTCTGGAGCTGCTGGCTGTGGAGGCAGTGGGCGGAGCAACGTCGGCGTCGGTGGTGGGCCGTGCGGCGTCAGCTGTGGGCCGAGTTGCGTCGGCATCCTTCAGAAGCGTTTCTCCCTGCGACTCCTGAAACACACACTCGCAGCAATGTGCCGGCATCTCCTGGCACTACAATCAAGCCTACTCCAGCTTAGAGCTTCCCTCTCCCAAACCTGCAAAGGACCTCTCCTGCTTTTTATTCTTTGTAGGATCCACAACCTGAACTCTCAATTCTACTCAGCTTTATTGGACACAAAAAACCGTAAGTACAGTAAACTTACTGGTGCCTACCACCCAAAACGGGCTTCCTCCACCTCCCAAATGCCCAACCCAACCCACGACCTTCCCCACAACGTGCCTGCTGCCATTGGCCATGTGGCCACTGTCTGAGCACCCACGGATGACGTCACATCCTCTGCCGCCGGGTACACCACTTCCAGGACAGCGAACGCCATCGACACCGCTGCTGATACCACCGCCTCCATTTCCAAGGCCAACACCATAGACACTGAGGACGCACCTACCGTCACCACTGCTGCTGCCGCCGCCTACCCCTCTCCGCCCACCGCCGACGCAACTCTGCCCACCACCGCCGCCGACATCGCTCGCCCACCACCTCCACAGCCAGCAGCTCCAGGGGAGACAGCAACACCCAGCCCTGCCGCGTCTTCACCATCCCCCCAGACCTCCCCTTACTGAGGACAAACGGTCAGTCCTCAGTAAAGGGCTCAACTTTGTCCCCCTCCACACACACACATCAACGAATACCGGTCACGTTTGACATTTAGCAGATTTTCCGCTGCCTCCGCCTCCGCACTTACTACTTCAACCGTGAGCCTAACCCTCCCTTTACTGACTCCTTCTCCCACCTCCAACACACCCCCTCCTCCTGGACACCACCCCAAGGCCTCCTACCCTCCCTCGACCTCTTCATCTCCAACTGCGGTCGAGACATCAATCGCCTCAACCTCTCCACCCCTCTCACCCACTCCAATCTCTCCCGTGCAGAACGTGCAGCCCTCCGCTCCAATTCCAACCTCACCATACAACCTACGGACAAGGGAGGCGCAGTTGTAGTATGGCGCAGACATCACCGAGGCCAGGTGCCAACTCTCCGACACCAACTCCTACTGCCCCCTTGATCATGACCCCACCCCCGACCACCAAACCATCCACAACCTCATCGCCTCAGGGCACCTCCCACCCACAGCCTCCAACCTCATCGTTCCCCAACCCCGCACCGCCCGCTTCCATCTCCTTCCCAAAATTCACAAACCTGACTGCCCTGGTTGAGCCATTGTCTCCACCTGCTCCTGCCCCACCGAACTTATCTCCACCTATCTCGACTCCATTTTCTCCCCCTTAGTCCAGAAACTCCCTACCTACGTCCAAAACACCACCCACACCCTCCACCTCCTCCAAAACTTCCAATTCCCCGGTCCCCAACACCTCATCTTTACCATGGACGTCCAGTCCCAAAACACCTGCATTCCCCATACAGATGGCCTAAAGGCCCTCCGCTTCTTCCTGTCCCGCAGGCCCGACCAGTCCCCCTCCACTGACACCCTCATCCGCCTAGCCAAACTCGTCCTCACCCTCAACAACTTCTCTTTCAATTCCTCCCACTTCCTACAGACAAAGGGGTGGCCATGGGTACCCGCATGGGCCCAAGCTATGCCTGCCTCTTTGTGGGTTATGTGGAACAATCCCTCTTCCGTACCTACACTGGCCCTAAACCCCACCTCTTCCTCCGTCTCATTGATGACTGTGTCGGCGCAGCTCAATGGTATCAATGTGGACTTCACAAGCTTCAAAATCTCCTCTCCCCCTACCGCATCCCAAAACCAGCCCAGCTCGTCCCCGCCTCCCTAACCTGTCCTTCCTCCCACCTATCCCCTCCTCCCACCTCAAGCCGCACCCCCATCTCCTACCTACTAACCTCATCCCGCCCCCTTGACCGGTCTGTCCTCCCTGGACTGACCTCTCCCCTCCCTATCTCCCCACCTACACTCACCTTTACTGGCTCCATCCCCACCTCTTTGAGCTGTCTGTCTCCTCTCCACCTATCTTCTCCTCTATCCATCTTCTATCCGCCTCCCCCTCTCTATTTATTTCAGAACCCCCTTTCCTTCCCCCATTTCTGAAGAAGGCCCAAAACGTCAGCCTTCCTGCTCCTCTGATGCTGCTTGGCCTGCGGCGTTCATCCAGCTCTACACCTTGTTATCACTGGATTGAAACAATTGTTTTGAAATCCTATGAATAGCTCTCCTACGGCTATTGCCAAAGCACCATGTAAATGTTAATATTTCAGCCACCACTTCAATTAGGATAGCTTAATAAGAAGAGTGAAAAGCAAAAGTTGCAAAATCCAGATACACCGCATTTGGTTTTGGATGGAAGAGATGACCTTGGAGATTGAAAATGGCTTCTGTTTACACCTCCGGTGTGCATGCTGCAGAGCTCGATTTGGTTGAAGGATACACTCAAAAACCATACACTGAAAGAACATAGAATAGTCATTTTGTGATCTTCCACCTGCAAAGAAAGTGATGCGATGGAGTATTCTCACATTGAGATCCTTGCACCCATTTCTTTGGGGATGGTTGGTGATGGCTAAAGCCCCAAGGTGCTTTGCTTTGCTATGTCACTGGGCTTATACATTTTGCCTGCAAGGATCTCATTAGTCTGAATCTTTGGCTCCAGGAGCTGAGTGCAAGCCTAGTCTCCAAAACACCCAATACTTCCATAAATCAAATTCAAATTGTTCAAATTATGAAAAGAGGCTGACAATTCTTTCAGAGATAGTAGGAACTGCAGATGCTGGAGAATCCGAGACAACAAGGTGCAGGGCTGGATGAACACAGCAGGCCAAGCAGCATCATAGGAGCAGAAAGGCTGACGTTTCGGGCCTAGACCCTTCATCAGAAAAGGGGGAGGGGAAGGGGGTTCTGAAATAAATAGGGAGAGAGTGGGAGACGGATAGAAGAGGGATAGAGGAGAGGATAGGTGGAGAGGAAACAAACAGGTCGAAGAGGCGGGGATGGAGCCAGTAAAGGTGAGTGTAGGTAGGGAGTTAGGAAGGGGATAGGTCAGTCCAGGGAGGACGGACAGGTCAAGGGGGCAGGATGAGGTTGGTCGGTAGGAGATGGAGGTGCGGCTTGAGGTGGGAGGGGATAGGTGGGAGGAAGAACAGGTTAGGGAGGCAGGGACGAGCTGGACTGGTTTTGGGATGCAGTAGGGGGAGGGGAGATTTTGAAACTTGTGAAATCCACATTGATACCATTGGGCTGCAGGGTTCCCAAGCGGAATATGAGTTGCTGTTCCTGCAGCCTTCGGGTGGCATCGTTGTGGCACTGCAGGAGGCCCAGGATGGACATGTCGTCTGAGGAATGGGAGGGGGAGTTGAAATGGTTTGCGACTGGGAGGTGCAGTTGTTTATTGCGAACCGAGCGTAGGTGTTCTGCAAAGCGGTCCCCGAGCCTCCGCTTGGTTTTCCCGATGTAGAGGAGGCCACACCGGGTACAGCGGATGCAGTATACCACATTGGCAGATGTGCAGGTGAACATCTGCTTGATGTGGAAAGTCTTCTTGGGGCCTGGGATGGGGGTGAGGGAGGAGGTATGGGGGCAGGTGTAGCACTTCCTGCGGTTGCAGGGAGAAGTGCCGGGTGAGGTGGAGCTGGAGGGGTGTGTGGAGCAGACAAGGGAGTCACAGAGAGAGTTGTCCCTCCGGAAAGCAGATAAGGGTGGGGAGGGAAAGA
>NW_025981706.1:0-5238 GCF_021869965.1 Rhincodon typus | reverse complement strand
TCAGCCTCTCTGCTCCTATGATGCTGCTTGGCCTGCTGTGTTCATCCAGCCCTGCACCTTGTTGTCTCGCATTGAGTATAGGAGTTGGGAGGTCACATTACATCTATATAGGACATTGGTTCGGCCACTTTTGCGTGCAGTTCTGATCTTGCTGCTATAGGAAGGATGTTGTGAAACCTGAAATGGTTCAGAAAGGATTTACAAGGATGTTAAAAAAACAGAAGTTGCGCAAAAGCTCAGCAGGTCTGGCAGCATCTTTGAAGTAAAACCAGAGTTATTGTTTCAGGTCTGGTGGCCCTTCTTCAGAATGGTTCTGAGGAAGGATCACCAGACCCAAACCGTTAACTCTGATATTTTCTTCATAGATGCTGCCAGACCTGCTGAGCTTTTCCAGCAACTTCTGCTTTTGTTCCTGATTTACAGCAGTTCTTGCAGTTTTTATTTACAAGGATGTTGCCAGGGTTGATGTGAACAGCATGAATCTTGCAGCTGCTTGGTTAAAGATTTATTATAGTTTCATTTTTACAGTTTTACAGTTATTATAGTTTACTAATATAAGACTTTTTGCCATTTTGTTTTATTAACCTTCGAGAAAAACAAAACAAAACCCAAAAAATGAAAAGAAATTGCAATTTTTTTTCAAACGGGCTTTTTTTAAAACTTATTTTTCAGGGTTTACAGTGAACGGCTGAGTTTTTTTTATTCTTAATTCAGACATTAAAAAAAAGTGTTTTATCTGTGTTTTAGAAAGTTTTTTATACATTGCAAAGGTTTTTCTTAAATAAGGAGTTGTGTTTTTGTTCGGGAGAGTCCTACCTGTGGTCAGCTCTGGGGATTTTTTTTCCTTCGAGGAATTTATTGAAGAGGAATCATTTTTATTCAGTTCATCAGCTAGTTGGTTGATTTTATTCAATTTTATATCTTTTTTTTAATTTTTTTTCCATTTTAACATTATTTTCTGTAAGTAATGAAGGATAGTTTATTTTATGTACAAGATATAATTGAAACATTTCTTTTTTAGGCTTAATATTATTAAGGCCATATATAAGATGCAACGTGAGATGGCTAGTAGATTTAGAAAAGTTATTACCCAGCAGGATCAATCAGATAGATGGATTACTGTCAGGAAAGGTAACAAGGTAGTTCAAAAGTCTCTGGTGGCTATTCCTTTATCAAATAGATATTCAGTTTTTGGAACAGTTGAAGGGGATAGTCTCTCCAGGGAAAATGGAAGGGCCAGTCTGTTATTGGAACGATTCTTATGTTAGGCAGCATTTGACAAGATTTAATAGAATTATTGTTATAGGGGTCTCTCCTGTTAGGGGCATAGACAGATGATTCTGTGGCAGTGAGTGTAAATTTAGGATGGTTTGTTGCTTTCCTGGTGCTCGGATTAAGGACGTTTCTAAACGTTTCAAGCGTATTGTTAAAGGTGAGATTGAGAAGGCAGAAATTATTGTACACATTGGTAGGAATGACACGTTTAGAGAAAAGCCTAAAGCAGTACAGAGTGAATTTAAAGGGTTAGGTAGTAGATTAAAAAAATAAAACCTTAAAAGTAGTAATTTCTGGTTTCCTCCCAATGCCAAACTCAAACAAGGGAAGGAAAAAAAGATTAAAGGATATAAATGAATGGATGAAGAGCTGGTGTATTGTTCAGTGATTCAGGTTTTTGGACAATTGGAATATCTTTTGGGATAGAAAAGATCTGATCAAAAAGGATGGGTCTAAATTAAACTGGAAACGGACCAATAAGTTAGCAGGGAGATTTGCTCATTCTATTAGGGCAGACTTTATATAATAGAGAAGGTGAATGGAGGAATTCTAAGTAGCAGTGTGAAAGGAAGGATTGGGGTAGGTTCTGAATGTGAGGAAAGCACTTCAATTAGAAAAGAAATGAAGAGAGAATCAGAGTATGTAGTAACTCTGAAGAACTAAATTGCATTTATTTCAATGCAAGGGGTCTTACAGGTAAGGCTGATGAACTCAGGGCATGTTTATGGACATGGAATCGAGACATAGCTATTACAGGGACTTGGCTGAGAGATGGACGAGACCGGCAGCTCAGTGTTCCTGGTTTTAGATGCTGTAGGAAGGATAGAAAAGGAGGCAAGAAAGGAGGGGTAGTGGTGTTTTTGATTCAAGAATACATTACTACTGTCACTAGGGAAGATATTTCTGAAAAATCATCCAGTGAAAATATATGGGTAGAAATTGCAAATAAGAAAGGAAAGATCACTGATGGGGTTGTACTATAGGCCCCGGTATAGTAAGAGAGAAATTGAGAAACAAATATGTCGGGAGAGCTCAGATATATGTAAGCATAATAAGGTTGTAATAATGGAGGATTTTAATTTTCCAAACATTAACTGGGACCACCATTGTGTTAGAGGTTTGGATGGTGAAGAATTTGTCAAATGTGCTCAAGAAATTTTTCTATATCACTATGTGGATGCCCCTACTAGAAAAGGAGCCAAACTGGACCTCCTTTTGGGCAATAAGGCAGGGCAGGTGACTGAAGTAAAAGTGGGGGAACACTTTGGGTCTAGCAATCATAATTCTATTAGTTTCAAAATGGTTATAGAAAATGATTAGCCTTCCATAAAAGTTAAAGCTTTTAATTGGAGTAAGGCAAATTTTAATGGTATGAGACAAGAACTTTCAAAAGTTGATTGGAGCAGGCTATTCACAGGTGAAAGGACATCGGACAAGTGGGAGGCGTTCAAGAGTGTGATGACGAGACTTCAGAGGCATTTTGTTCCTGTTGAGTGAAGGGTAGGGCTGGTAAGATTAAGGAACAATGGAGGAATAAAGATATTGAGGTTCTAGTCAAGAATAAAAGATAATCTTATTTTAGATATAGACAGCTTGGTTCAATTGAATCTCTTAATCAATATAAAGAGTTTAGGGGCATTCTTAAGAGAGAAATCAGGAAGGTGAAAAAGGGATATGAAATAGCATTAGCAGATAAGGTTAAAGAAAATCCAAAGAGATTCTACAAATGCATTAAGTGCAAGAGGGTAAACAGAGAGAGGGTTGGGCTTCTTAAAGATCAAGGAGGTCATCTTTGTGATGAACCCCAGGAGATGGGAGAGATACTAAATGAATATTTCGCATCAGTTTTTTACGGTACAGGAAGAAGTAGAGTCTAGAAAATTCAAAACAGTAAACTTTGATGTTTTGAAAACAGTTCACATTACACAAGAGGAAGGTCGGGGAGTCTTAGAGAGTATAAAGGTGGATACATCTCCGGGACCTGATCTAATGTATCCCAGAATGGTGTGGGAAGCAAGGGAGGACATTACAAGACTTCTTACAGAAAAAATTTGCATCATCTGTAACTATGGGTAAGGTGCCTGATGACTGGAGGGTGGCTAACGTTGTACCTTTGTTTAAGAAATTTTGTAAGGAGAAACTGGGGAACTATTGACTGTGAGTCTGACGTTGGTTGTGGGTAAATTGTTGGAGGTGATTATAAAAGATAGGATTTATGTACATTTAGAGGGGCAAAAATTGATTAGGGATAATCAGTATTGTTTTGTGTGAGGAAAATCGTGTCTCACAAACTTGATTGAGCTTTTTGAGGAAGTTACCAAAACATTTGATGATGGCACAGCAGTAGATGTTGTTTATTTGGATTTTAGTAAAGCCTTTGACAAGGTTCTGCATGGTAGACTAATTAGTAAAGTTAGGTCACATGGGATTCAAAGTGAACTTGCCAATTGGATACATAATTGGCTTAATGGCAGGAGATAGTAATGGTGGAGGGTTGCTTTTCAGACTGGAGGCCTATGACCAGCAGTGTTCCACAGGGATCAGTTCTGGGTCCTCTTTTGTTTGTCATTTATATAAATGATTTGGATGAGAATATAGAAGGCATGGTTAGTAAGTTTGTGGATGACACCAAAATTGGTGCCATTGTAGACAGTGAAGTAGGTTTTCTAAGACTATAGAGGGATCTTGGTCAAATGGGTCAATGGGCTGAAAAATGGCAGATAGAGTTCAGTCTGGATAAATGTGAGGTATTGCATTTTGGTACAACAAGCAAGGGTAGGGCTTATACAATTAATGGTAGGGCCTTGGGTAGTGTTGTAGAACAGAGGGACCTAGGGGTGCAGGTACATAATTCTTTAAAGTATGCGTCACATTTGACAGGGTGGTTAAAAAGGCATTTGGCACACCAGACTTCATTGCTCAGTTCTTTGGGTATAGGAGTTGGGATGTTACGTTGAGATTGTACAGGACATTGGTGAGGCCTCTTCTGGAGTACTGTGTCCAGTTCTGATCACCCAGTTAGAGGAAGGATATTATTAAGCTGGAGAGGGTTCAGAAGATATTTACCAGAATGTTGCCGGGTATGGAATGTTTGAGTTATAAGGAAAGGCTGGATAGGCTGGGACTTTTTTCACTGGAGCGTAGGAGGTTGAGAGGTGGCCTGATAGAAGTTTATAAAATAATAAGAGGTATAGGTAGAGTTGATGGTAATTGGCTTTTCTCTAAGATAGGGAATTTCAAGACTATGGGGCATATTTTTAAGGTGAGAAGAGAGAGATTTAAAAAAGACATAAGAGGCAATTTTTTTACACAGAGGGTGGTTCACCTGTAGAATGAACCTCCTGATGAAGTGGTGGATCCGGCTACAATTACAACGTTTAAAATACATTTGGAAGGATACATGAATAGGAAATGTTTGGAGGAATATGGGCCAGGAGCAGGCAGGTGGGACTGGTTTAGTTTGGGATATGTTCAGCATGGACTGGTTGGACCGAAGGGTCTGTTTCCGTGCTGTATGACTCTATGACTCTATGGAGGGTTCAAGCTATGGGGAGAGGCTGAATAGGCTGGGGCTATTTTCCCTGGAGCATCAGAGGCTAAGGGATGACCTTATACAGGTTTATAAGATCACGAGGGGCATGGATAGAGTGAGTAGCCAAGTCTTTTTCTCAGGGTAGGGGAGCCCAAAACTAGACAGCACAGGTTTAAGGTGAGAGGAGAAAGATATAAAAGGGAGCTAAGGGGCAACTTTTTAATGCAGAGGGTGGGCGTGTGTGGAATAACCTGCCAGAGGAATTGGTGGACACTGGTACAATTACAACATTTAAAAGGCATCTGGATGGATATATGAATAGGAAGGGTTTAGAGTGATATGGGCCAAATGCTGGCAAATGAGAACAGATTAATTTAGAAGATAACAAAGTGTAGAGCTGGATGAACACAGCAGGCCAGCCAGCATCAGAG
>NW_025981705.1:0-5238 GCF_021869965.1 Rhincodon typus | reverse complement strand
TTTCTGAAGAAGGGTCCAGAGCCGAAACGTCAGCCTTCCTGCTCCTCTGATGCTGCTTGGTCTGCTGTGTTCATCAAACTCTACCCCTTGTTATCTCAGATTCTCCAGTATCGGCAGTTCCTACTATCTCTACTCATCAAAACTGCCGTGGCTCATCATCACCTTCTGAAGCACAATGAGGGATGGTCAATAAAGATTTGTAATGCTCGCAACACCCAAATTCCATGAATGAAAACAAAATGGTCATGGAGATGCTGTCACTTCCTAACTGTTTGGAGTTGAGTTTGAGAGGAAACAGATGAATTTATGTTGCTTATGTATTGAACAGTTCAGGAATAATTTTTATAGTCAGTTCAGGGGCTTCTGCATAACATGTCTTTGAGCTTCTGAAGAATATCAGGAAAAATAAATAAGCAATGATAGGAATCAACAAAATTGGTAAGTGTATAGACAGTGACTCACTGATTTTCTGTTTCTGCTATCATTGGTTTCATTTCTCGTCTCCTTCCCTTCTGTGCTCTCTTTAGCCATTAGCTGGACAGATCATTAATTCTTCCCGATTTGGAGTTTCACACTTCAGACAGAGAGCATTGTGGAAATAAAATCTTGTATCACTACTAATTGTTTTGTCCCCTCAACTGACACCATGGGCAAATATTTTAATTTTTTGTTTGCTACTGAGAGCCATTGCGGACCCCTAGTGGAATCAACCAGCCAGTAACATCAGGGAAAAATAATGAATGTTCGCTATTATGTATGAGACAATTTGAAAATGCTCACCTCTTGTCCACAGATGGTCGCCATTCACCTAGCATTCACCATAACTTCAAGGATGAACTGGCATTCCACATCACTGACAGCACACCTGAACAGAGTTCAGAAACATTTTGTCTTTTTATGAGGAACGAGTCAACTCAAATCCAATGCAGCTTTGCTCGGCTTTAGAATTTAACTTGAACATTTGTAAAGTGACATCCCATAAGCCAGCTTGAATCATTATAGGTTGACAATTTAGTCCAATGCTATAAACTGCGGTTCAACATTTTCAGAAGCTCTGACCTGGGACTGAAGCTGTAGCACTTAATTTGTTAATTTTGAGTCCCATTCGATTCTCCCCATTTTCGACACCTCGTTTCGGCTTATCCTGTTTTTAATGGTAAGGTCTACAATAATGGCAGATTTCAATTTGATGTGAGCAAAAAGAGAGCATTTTATAAATCAAACAGTATCTCTAGTTCATATGTAACAACATATGTAATTACAGTGCAGAAATGCTGCTTGCTTTATTGAGTACAAGCAGAAGCATTTGACAACGTATCCAGAGGCCTTTTGCCATGTCAAGGTCTGTTTCAGGTCAAATCACTGGGAGCTGACCTGCATCTGAGTGGGGTCACTAAGAGGTTAACTACAATATACCTAAGGGTTTTTATGGTCACATTCATGTTAGCCCTGTAATTGGAATGCCTGAGGTCGATACAAGTTGCTGACTGTAGAACACTATCTTTATTTTATCTCACACAATACAAATTAATTAAGCATCCACAAATGCCTTAGTAGAAGCGAACACTTTATTTCTGGTGTGAATTTCCATATAATTTGGAGGTAATTAAAAACATTTGATTGTCAGTGAAAAATTACAGTTTAAGACAAACTTTTGGGAATACATTGTACAAATATTGGCACACTCAATTACAATAAGTACAAGGTATCCTGCCAAAATAATCTTTAACATTAAAAATAATTTAGCCTTCAATACACATGAACGTAAATACAAGATTTTATTGAAGTTATTAAGAAGTTAGGATTAGAATTAGTTAAATGTCTTTGTAGTATTATTACAACCATGGTATAATTTTTAATTTTTTAAATTGGCTTCATATTCTAACTTGCACTGGTCAATGGATAGACACTGTTCTTGAGGGATGTTCCTGATGTTCTTTCTGGATGCAACAGGGCTTGTTTGTCATAACTTTAAAGGACAACTTATCAAAAGATATAAAGAGGATAATAAATGATCAGACATAGGATAGCGAATTTTATTTATTGCAGATGAGTCACAGAACATTTGTACCTGTCTTTGTCATAAGTGAAGAAAAAAGCATTTCACATAGCCAGTTATATATTTGGTCTTTTACACTACATATTCCAGAAATTTATTCTGGTATTTATAAAAGAAATACCAAGTAGGAAATAATATTTGTTGTTATCTCATTATAAAATGGTAGATGGTCACCCTGGCACATCAGTAATCATAGGAGAAGATTTACTCTTTGCACACAGAATAGCAAAGTTGTAAAAGTACTTTCAAAATAAAGTGTTTATCATTTTTTTGATATGTGCAATAAAATCTTAACATTACCAACTTGCAATTACACAGGCTTAGGTTTTTGCTACAATGGAGAGCCTCCAGTGGATTGACGTAAGTGGACAAAAATCTGAAAATCCCATCCTCGAAGATGGCAATTCCCATTTTTGTGGTGGTATCAATGCGGTCAGGGCATGTTATATGCACACACATTTAACAGGTGTCGGCTGACCTGTTAAATCCACGCAAGTGGGAGTTTGGTCACCATGGAGCATAAAACGCGAAGCGCACAGTGTAAACTTGGTAACAGTAGGTGTGAGCTTTGTGGTTTGTTTAGCTAGCCAAGGTATCCCTTTGTAGAGATAAAGTATTCCTTCAGAACTGGTCCCAGGACATAGGATGGAAAGGGATCCTTTGGAATTTTTAAAAGTAGGAGAATGTGCAAAAGGAATGTATAGACCCATTATGGTCAAGCTTGTTAGAATTGTCACCAGACCTGCCAAAATAAACTTTCAAAACCGTCAGAAGCATCTGTCAAAGAGAACTGTCAAAAAATATCAAGAGGAATTGTCAAAAAATATCTGTCGAAGGGAGCAGTCACAGAGTCATAGAGATGTACAGCAATGGAAACAGGCTGAAAGAACTGCAGATGCTGGAAATCAGGAATAAAAACAGAAGTTGCTGGAAAAGCTCACTAGGTCTGGCAGCATCTGTGAAGAAAAAGATCAGAGTTAATGTTTCGGGTTCGGTGACCCTTCCTCAGAATTGGAAACAAACCCTTTGGCCCAATTCATCCATGCCAACCAGATTTCCTATATAAATCTAGTCACATTTACCAACATTTGGCCCATATCCTGCTAAACCTTCCTATTCATATACCTATCCAGATGCCTTTTAAATGATGTAATTGTACCAGTCTCCACCACTTCCTCTGGTAGCTCATTCCATACACGCACCCACCCTCTGCATGAAAATGTTGCCCCTTAGGTCCCTTATAAATCATTCCCCTCTCATCTTAAACCCATACCATTTAGTTTTGGACTGCCCCACCCTGGGGAAAAGACCTTTCTATTTACCCTATCCAAACCCCTCATGATTTTATAAACATCTATAAGGTCACCCCTCAGCCTCCGATCCTCCAGGGAAAATAGCCCCAGCCTATTCAGCTTCTCCCTACAGCTCAAACTCTCCAACCCTGGCAACATCCTTGTAAATC
This sequence comes from Rhincodon typus, assembly GCF_021869965.1. Lineage (NCBI taxonomy): Eukaryota > Metazoa > Chordata > Chondrichthyes > Orectolobiformes > Rhincodontidae > Rhincodon > Rhincodon typus. The sequence goes on along the minus strand of NW_025981705.1, from coordinate 1,717 downwards.
TTCTCTGAATCCTTTCAAGTTTCACAACACCCTTCCTATAGCAGGGAGACCAGAACTGAATGCAATATTTCAAATGTTGCCTAGCCAACTATTGTCAAACTATTGAAGCATTTAAAAGTCCTACCCTAAAACAAAATGGTTACAAGCTACTTCATTCTGTCCGTTGCCATATGCTTGAAGTCTTCCATTGCTGAATTAATACATCATAACTGATTTCATAGCCATATATTCTCACAGCAGGATTCCTGCCACCTCACTCTTTAATTGACAGTCACAAGTTGTAATGGCCTCTTTGATGTGGGCATTTAAATTCTAATACTTGTTGCCAGGCAATTTGCTTTTAAGTTAAATACTTGTTGTTATAAGGCTTTATATAGTCGAAGGAATTTAAATGCAGAATGTTTTTCTGAGATTAATTTTCAATTTAGCAAAGTAAACAATATACACTTGGAACCTTAATTAGTAGAAATTTGTTTGATCTCATGTTTGTCTATGTCCTAAGGTCTGCCCATGGTGCATATTTGGTGAGTAGGTATCAGTGATAAGGGCTGTGGGGAGGGGAAATGGGTTAGCATAATTTAGCAGCTGGAGGCAGTTCAGAGAATGATCCCTGGTACAGTGAGATTGTATTATGAGCAAAGATTAAACAAGTCTACTCGCTGGACTATAGAAAAATGAGAGGTGATCTCATTGAAACATAAAGAATCTTTAAGAAGCTTAACAGGATAAATGCTGAGAAGATATTTCTCTTCCCAAAAGGTATAGTCTCAGAATACGGGAATGCCAAGTTAAGTGTGAGATGAGGAGGAATTCCTTCTCTCAGAGGATTGAGAGTCTTTGGAACGCCTTATCAAAGAGAGCTGTGGAGGCAGAGTCCTTATACATATTTAAGGCTGAGAGAAATAGTACGGGAATCAAGGGTTATAGGGAAAGGGCACGAAAGTGGACATGATGAATGTTGCACGAGCCACGATCCTGTTGAATGTCAGTGCAGGCTCAAGGGGTTGAATGCCTACTGTTTCTTATGGTCTTACGGTCCAGCACTAAGTTGGCACTGGGGCTATAAAGGCCCATGTAGTTAGAAAGAGGGGATATACTGGTATGAAGGATCTGTAGTGACATTGGCTGGCATGGGGGCAGGGAACATGAGGGATGAGGGCCAGAGGGATTCTTTTTAAATTAATTCAACACAGAACCAGCGTCCTGAGTCAGATCTTCCGTTCAGCCTGCCTTTTAAAAACTTATTCACAGTATGTGGCATCACAAGATAGACCAATATGTATTGCACATCCCTAATTTCCCTTCAGAAAATAGTGATGAGCTGCCTTCTTGAACTACTGTAGTTCTTGGGGTGTAGGAACCCACAATGCATTTAGGAAAGGAATTCCAGGATTTTGACCCAGCGACAGCGAAGGAAGGGCGATAACATTTCCAAATCAGGATGGTGAGTCGTTTGGAGGGAGATTTGTAAATGAGGTTTTCCTATTTATCTGCTGCCCTTATCCTTTTAAATGGCCGTGATTGTGGGTTTGGGAGGTGCTGTCAAAGGGGCCTTGGTGAGTTAATTCAGTCCATCTTGTGGATGGTACACACAGCTGCTGGTGTTAGTTGGTGGTGAAGGGATTGAAAATTGATAATAGTGAATGAACTGTTAATCAAATCGGAGATAGTAGGAACTGCAGATGCTGGAGAATCCGAGACAACAAAGTGCAGAGCT
>NW_025981704.1:0-5238 GCF_021869965.1 Rhincodon typus | reverse complement strand
GACAGAGATCAGGAAGAATTTCTTCACTCAGAGAGTTGTGAACCTGTGGAATTCCCTCCCACAGGAAGCTGTTGTGGCCAGTTCATTAGATATATTCAAGAGGGAACTGGACATGGCCCTTGAAGCTAAAGGGATCAGGGGGTGTGGGGAGAGGGTGGGAATGGGATACTGAGATTGCATGATCAGCCATGATCATATTGAATGGTGGTGCGGCTCAAAGGGCCAAATGGCCTACTCCTGCACCGATTTTCTATGTTTCTATGTTTAATTATATGACTTGGGACATAATCTGAAGTAATCCTTCCATTCTTAACAGGATACAGCTGAAAACTGAACTGGAAAAACACAATGAGGACTGCCAGCTGTTTGTCAAACAGTTCCCAGATTGGAGAGATCAGACACAAGAACACATAAAGGAACTGAAAGAAATTGCGGAAAGCATTGATGAGTACCACAGAGGTGCCACCATTGCAGCTGTCACAGGAACTTCAGCAGCAATTGTTGGTGGGGTTCTGTCCATTACAGGACTGATTGCAAGCCCTTTAACATCAGGTACATCGCTGGGTCTCAGTGCCATGGGAGCGGGAATGAGTGCAACTGGTGCCGCTACCAATTTTACAGCTGGTGTCACCGAGTCTGTTGGACAATCTGTCAAACAGAAAAGAGTCGACGAAATTGTAAATCAATACAATGAATGTTGTAAGCTAGTATCAAGGTATTTACACAAGATTTGCGGTGCTATTAAATCCTGGAGCCGTAACCTACAGGCAGAAATCATAAAACACAAGTCTAGTGAAGAAATGTCAGAGTTTCTAAACATAACCTGCAGTGCAGTAAAGTGCAGCGAGAGAGATGGAGAACATTCGGTTCTTGAGGAGCCAACAATCCTTTCATTGTCTAACGCAGCCAGACAGGTAACATCAGCAAGCCAGAAAACTGAAACCATTCAAGAGCTGCTTTCTGGATCACTTCCCCTATTGTCCACTATTGTCAGAGTTATATCAGGACTTCTTACAGCACTCTTAATAGTAACAAATATCTACACTATAACAAAAAGTTCCATAGATCTCACAAAAGGAAGCAAGACTGAAGCTGCAAAAAATGTACAGAGTATGGCTATGAAGATGGAAGATGAGTTAATGGCCTATGAAGACATTTATCAATTTCTGAAATTCATTTTAAAGGTTGAGTAATTGAAAGAACCTAGAATCCCACCTGACTGTTGAAGGAGGGTGGCTGTTTGAAGGGTGTCTCCCATAGAAGGGGACCGGCGTTGTCTCCCACTCAATTTCTGTAACTCCTGTAAATAAGCATTCTTGGGAAATTTACACCACCTCACTGACCACACCATTGGAGAGATAGCAGGAGGCAGATTACCATCTCCCCCTATCCCAAACAGAACTTCAGAGTCAGTGTTCAAAGAAGACAGGGGTGGCTTCATTGACATTGACTTTCTGATTAATTATTGGAATGAGGAAGACATAAAACACTGCGAACCTGAAATAAAAAGCAGAAAGCATCGATAAAACTCACCAAGTCAGACAGCATTTGAGGGAAACAGAGTTAATGTTGAATCCAAAGATTCTGAAGTTCTGAAAAAGAGTCATATAAGACTCAAAATGTTCACTGCTTTTCCCTCCACAGGTGCAACCAGCCTACTGAGTTACTTTGGCAACTTGTAATTTTATTACATTGAGGTGATTGGCAAATATTTCAACTGTTATATTCATTTTACACAATACTTAGCTAAGGTCTAACTCATTTCTTATAAATGTTCAGCATAACCTCCTTGCTCTTGCACTCCATGTCCCTGTTAATAATGCCCAGGACATTGAATGTTTTATTCACCACATTCTCAACCTGCCCTATCACCTTTTGTGATTTATGTGCAAATTCTCCTGCACACCCTTTAGAATTGTATCCTTTATTTTACATGTTTCTCCATTGTTCTCTCTACCAAAACAGCTTTTAAATAATTGATTCAGAGATAGTAGGAACTGCCAATGCTGGAGTCTGAGATAACAAGGTGGAGATCTGGGTGAACACAGCAGGCCAGGCAGCATCAGAGGAGCAGGAAAGCTGATGTTTCGTGTCTGGACCCTTCTTCAGACACCTCTACATCTACCATGTACAGGCCTGCTCACTCCACCAACTTGTCAATGTCCTTCTGAAGTTCTGCACTGTTATCCTCCCAGTTAACAATGCTTCCACATTTTGTATTGCCGCAGTTCACTGGAGTGGCATGCTGGAAATCAAGCCCTGTGTTCCTGGAGTTGTCACATATAGCAACATAGAAAATAGGAGCAGCAGCGGGCCATTCAGCCCATCAAGACTGCTCCACCATTCGATATGGCTGATCAATGATGGCTGATCATCCCACTCAGTTTCCTGTTCCTGCTTTCACCCCATACCCTATTATCCCAATATCCCTAAGAACTATATCTAATGCTTCCTCAAAAACATTCAGTGTTTTGGCTTCAGCTGCTTCCTGTGGCAGAGAATCCCACAGGCTCACCACTCTCTGATCTCAGTCCTAAATGCTCTACAACTTTTCCTTAAATTGTGACCCCTGGTTTTGGACTCCCCTGTCATCAGGAAAATTCTTCCTGTTTTTACCCTGTCTAATCCTGGTAGAATGTTATAGGTTTCTTTGAAATCCCCCCTCGTTCTTCTAAATTCCAGTGAATATAATCCTAACCAATCCAGTCTGTCTTCACACATCAGTCCTGCCATCCCAGGAATCAGTCTGGTGAACAAAAACAGAAGTTGCTGGAAAAGCTCAGCAGATCTGGCAGCATCTGTGAAGGAGAAATCAGAGTTAACGTTTCAGGTCTGGTGACCTTTCCTCCAAAATGTTCTGAGGAAGGCTCACCAGACCCGAAACGTTAACTCTGATTTTTTCTTCACAGATGCTGCCAGATCTGCTGAGCTTTTCCAGCAACTTCTGTTTTTGTTCCTGATTCACAGCATCCGTAGTTCTTTCGGTTTTTATCAGTTTGGTGAATCTTTGTTACATAGCTTCCATCGCCAGAACATCCTCCCTCAGGTAAGGAGACAAAAACTGCTCACCGTACTGCAGGTCATAAACAGTTACATTTTTTAAAGAAATACGACCTGATTTTCAAACCCAAAATGATAGAGTGCATGGATGAGTTTCCTTAGTTATCCATGCTCACTACTAAAGCAGTAATCGCGTTAAATTAAATTAGATGAGCTGTACAAATTAAAACCTGAAATCCCTTTTAAACTCCCTCTTACACATGCACACAGACAAACATATCAGGGAAAAGAGAACGGGTGGAGGGAGAGTGGGTTGGTTCTTACTGATCTAAAGGTTTCTCCTTGATCTTCCTTTTTCTGAGTGCTTCCACTGATTTTCGAAAGGCACAGCATGGCTGTTTCACTTATGAAAGGCTTATCCAATTCAAACTGACAATCTGTGGTACCTGCTGAAGGAAAGATAAGTGGTTTTGTGCTTTGTCACATCCTATACCCTGGCACCAGAGAGGCAGTAGGCCATTCTGGAGTCATATCTGTGTCTGCCTGCTGCTTTGACTAATGATTCCCTATTATTGCATCTTTCCCACTATCATCACTGTTTTCCCACTCATTTTCCTTCCCTCCTGCACAGTTGAGCCAGTTGCATTGTCCATGAACTTAGGTCTTGCTACGCTCTTCTGAGGAAGCATTGCTCTCATCAGAATCTTGAATGGAAAGCCAATTGATAAGCAAAACCATCTCAGGAAATTCCTGCACTACCTGCCCGGTTCTCTTGAACTGCCCAGTAGTTACCTGTATCTGACCTGCCTGCAGACTCCTATCTTGCAGTGGGACCATCTTCCGATGTCCACCACGAGAGGGGGCCCCCTACCGTGCAGGGCAACCATTATTCCAGCTTCCTACCAAAAAGCGAGAGAGCACAACCTTCTTATTTTTCATCTCTCTCTGAACTCAAACCCCAGACATCCTGTTTAAGCCATACTCTGTGCTGAGTTCACTCTGAGAAGCTAAACTTATCGATTGTAAAACCACAGAGTTAACTGAAACCCAGTTAGAGAAGAACCAATTCACAATAGCTTTCTTCATTAAATAGCTACACCTGTCTAAGATTGGAGGGTTCATATATACCTAGGTCAGTCTGTCAATCTAATCAGTTAATTCAAAACTGTTATTAAATACAAATTTAGATTATCAGATCATCAGATGCTATTTCCGCCACCTCCAGCGAGATGCTACCACCAGACACATATTCCCCTCCCCTCCCTTGTCTACCTTCTGCAGGGACTGTTCCCTCCGGGACATCCTGGCCCACACTACCTTCACCTCCAACTGACCCCCACAGCCCCATGGCATCTTCCCCTGTAACCGGCGAAGGTGCAACACCTGCCCATTTACCTCCTCCCTCCCCAGTAGCCAAGGGCCCAAACAAATAACTTCCAGGTGAAGCAACACTTCACCTGCACTTCCCAGAATCTGGTCTACTGCATTCGCTGCTCACAATGTGGTCTCCTCTACACTGGGGAAACAAAGCATAGACTGGGTGACTGCTTCGTAGAACATCTATGTTCTGCTCCCAAAAAAAACCCTGAACTACCTGTTGCCTGCCACTTTAACACACCATCCTGTTCCCTGGCCAACATCTCTGTCTCTGGCTTGCTGCAGTATTCCAGTGAAGCTCAACGCAAGCTGGAAGAACAACACCTCATTTTCCGCTTGGGGACCCTACAGCCCTCCAGACTCAATACTGAGTTCAATAATTTTAGGGCCTAAACTCTCCCATGTCCCAGCCCCCCACCCCACACACCAGGCCTTGTTACCACATAGCCTGCCACTACACACCCCCTGTTTTTAGTCACTAACAGTCCCCATTAACAACTATTCACCCTCCCAGCCTGATCGTTAGCAACTCTTTGTCTGTCAGCTCTTCTCTCTCTTTAAGCTCTATCCCATCATTTACTCCCTACCCCGTCCCCCTCCCTATTTTCTGCATATAAAATGACATTTTCCCAGCCATCATCAGTTCTGAGTAAGGGTCACCGGACCCAAAACGTTAATTCTGTTTTTTGTTCTTCACAGATGCTGCGAGACCTGCTGAGCTTTTCCAGCAACTTTGTTTTTGTTTCTGATTTACAGCCTCCGCAGTTTTTTCGGTTTTTACAAATTTAGATTAGTTATAAGAGATTAAGATTCTCTCAAGTCACCAGACTTCAAGCACTGCTTTCAACCCTCAAACACACT